>NW_011361498.1:560597-577689 GCF_000735185.1 Notothenia coriiceps
GCGTGTGTTTATGTGTGCGTGTCTTTGGGTGGGTTAAAGGGTGGGATCGGAGGACTAAGGCAATTGAAAAAGAGGAAACTAATGCCCAGCACGTTCTCAATACTTCCTTCCAGACTGCTTATATTTGAATTGAATGTGTAGTCTATACTATTGTCTCACTCTATTGGCCCTACATCAAACCTAATTTATTATAAATGGTTTACAAATGTACAATTATTTGCAAATATATGTGTATGAATAGATATAGATTAATTAATTGTTCCTAAAATAAAAGAACCCAATTTTTTAGATACTCTAAGCCAGGAGTCCCCAAAGTGGGGGTCGCGAGATGATAAAAAATTGATGATTGATATGATTTTTCTTTTATCAATTAAAAAAAATATATATTATTAATAATAACGTGTGCATATACATTTTTCAGGGGCGGACTAGCCATCTGCATAATTTCCCCGCAGCAAGGCTCCCCCCATTGACAATCCACTAGTGCAGTGTTCCTCAAACTTTTTCATACCAAGGACCACTTAACCAATAAAAAAACACTCACGGACCACCTAACTCCACAAATATCCAAAAACAATAGGCCTGCTTACCCCAACAGTACATAACAGCCTAATAATGACAGCTTAACCTTCTCTATATCGCCTCGTTCACACAATAAATCAACACAAATACAACTACAGATTATATAAGCATTTAGTTCAAATACGATTTAAAATGTTCTCAGGTTTTACACCTCTTATAAAATGTAGACTACATTTATTACGGAGTTTATGTCCGAGCCAACAGACTCACAGATCGTTGGCTACTGAGAGAGATGCAAAATACACCGCATGTAGTATGACACAAACCTACGCTGTGGATTTCCAAAACAAAATACAATAAAACTATGGTCGCAGGCCCAAGTTTAACTCTCTGAGGCCTGCATGGTCTGCCTACAAAACAAAAATAAAAAAACGTTTATGCACCCCCAACAGACTTCATGCAATGCTTCATCGGATGCATATATTAGATAATAATGTCTATCTAACTACTAACACATCTAAATCTACTTCCAGCATGGATAAATGCTCATAAAATACATCCATTGTTTGTTTTATATGCTTCTTGAAATCCTAAAAAACACCTATTTTTTCTAGAACAGATTACAAATCGCCTGAAAATGTTACAAACAAGTGGCAACATGTGTGACGAAGGTGTTGCACTGGGCTATATTATGCAATCAAAAGAAACTTAAACTTTGACAGGGGTTGCCAGTCTCTGGCACTGTTATTTTGGGGGTCGCGGGCTGAAAAGTTTGCCATAGAAATCACAAAAAAGTGTTGATACTGTACTTTTGAAAATAATAATGAAAACTCATGAAGGTTTGGACATGTGTGGGGATTGATGATTATTGAGTTTTGATAAGGGGTTGGACATGGGCGTGGCAATAACCAGTGTTCAAAGTCAAGCCAAGCTCTTTTAAATCTCACGTAGATGTATTTAATTCGATAGGTATGTGTAGCGTACAAAATAGCCTCTTGGAGGCATACCGTAAACCCAACAGGAAGTCAGACATTTTGAACAACATACATTTTTTAGTGTGTGTGCGTGCAAATTTCGCCCCGCCAATATGTTTCTATGTGTTTGCCAGCACAAGAAAGGCTTTTGAGGCTCTACAGGTGTATTTTGCTAAATCCCCTTTATTGAACATACAGTAACACAAATACTACACATCCACATAACAAACAATCAAAAATAATTATTTTAACCTGCTTTATTTGGGGGTGGACCTGAAATCGGGGGCATGCACCCCTGGGAAGATTTATTTTTTAAATGTTGAAGTTAAATGCATCAATCTGGTGTACTTTGAGCACAAAATTAATTTATGGATACAGCTCTCAAAACTCATATGAAAGGGAGCTGTATACTTTTCAATAATCCAAACATCTTTAGAATATGATCACAACCAATAACAAATCATTTAAACTTGTTTATTCTTATCTTATGTTAGCGAGTTAGTATTCTTTCTTTTTATTTATGCATATTTTACTAATCACTGCCCTTTTAAACTGTTTTTTGTACTGTCCTATAGTACACATTGGAATGATTTCTGACTTTATTTTTTATAACTATATTAAATAGATAAAGGTGTGCTCTCTCGCTCGCTCGCTCTCTCTCTCTCTCTCTCTCTCTCTCTCTCTCTCTCTCTCTCTCTCTCTCTGTCTCGCTCGCTCACAGAGGCTGTGTACTCCTCTGTGGCGATGACGCGAGCGCCACATATTATTATTTTAATATATTAAAAAAAACATACCTGGCTGGCCCGTAGCAGCGGCGCGCATACATTCAGCAGCGGCGCAGCTGAATGAACATTTAACAAAACCATGAGCTAACATGCAACAACTGTGACGACATTCAAGCTCTGCCCACTCACACAACTCCTGCAAAGTTTGTCGAAGACAGTAGCGGGAGGGACGTTTCACTCAGATCAGTTTGGGTGCGGACACGTACTGTAGGCCTGCGACCCGCCAGTAACCTCAACTCTTTGGGAGTGCGAGTGCACGTTCACTACTGCTTGCAGCTTTAACTTTGTAGTGTTTTTGTATGTATATGATGGGCTGCACTTCATACTCCTCAGATAAGACAAGCAGAAATGATTGAAATAGATGTAGCCCTGTGATCATGACTATTAGGTCTATTGTTGCTTCTGCTGATTGAACCTCTGACTGTGGTTTGTTCACATTATCTTTGGCAAACAAGACCCAAAACATGACCTGCACACTCCTCTCCATCACATGTTCTCCCTGGAGACACGTGTCACTGCGCAATGTGATAGATGGCTTGAGACCAGCATTTGTGAGCAGATATCTTTCTTCCATCTTAAATAAATAGATTTTGTATCAGAATTAAACTTTCAAACCCCAGGTCCTACGGCAAACAGCTGCCACCAGCTGGAAAACGCCTTTTCTTTTTAGCGCTGTCTGACATTTCAGTTTATGTGCAATGATTGCCCTGCATCTCACTAATTTTATGTAATTATCCTGGAGCTGTCAAGCTAGGTTTGCTTGAGGATTCAGAATACAACAGTGTTATTTGAGATGTATTTGAGCCAATGGTTCCCATGGGCTTTAACCTTTACAGCAGAGTGCTAAAAGGGAAATGGACCCATTATGACTGAGGAAAGGATGGCAGATTCTTCCTAATAGCTTTGTGTTATGAGCCTGGCATCTGCGAGACATCGTTCTGTCTCCAAAACATTACCGGAGCTACTTGGCCATCGATCAGCTCCGTCAGGCTTCTGCTGAGAACCGTGCACACTCTGATAAGGCAACCCGCGGGCTCCAAGGAACAAAACAGGCCTAATTTAGTACTTTCAGAGTTTATTTGGCTTCAGGCTTCCTGAGTCATCACTACCTTTCAAGTCATTAGCAAATCCTCTTGAGTCATGGAAGGCTTTTTACCCCTGAGAGAGGCTGAGTGATATAACTGCATATCTCTTACAACCACAGCATGTTCCTGAGCCATCAAGGTAACCACAAGACATACTCTGGTTATTGTTGAGGTGAATAATACAAGTCAGCAACTTAGATAATATAATAATCATTTATACAATTTATAAAGCGCAAATGCCTAACAACAATAAACCAATCAAGAAAGTATTCAAATATTAGGATAAAATACAAATCAATACATGACAAAGAACTGGAGCAAAATCAGGGCCAGTCAGTTGCTGATATAACAGTTTGACCTGTAAAGGAGGCTTCCTGGAGTGCAGATGTTCTGATCCTGTCTGCTAACCGACTGATAATAACATCCTCTGCTGGCCAACAGGACTGCTGTTTGTCGGTCTTCCTGCTGACCCCGCAGCCCCTGACCTGTGATCACCTGCCAAGACGGTTTCTCTGGAAGCCGGGAAGTGAGTGGGAGACTGGCCAAGTGTGATTTACCCCCTGCAGACATTTCTATTATTAACCTGATCTTATGACAGAGACTCAGTAGCACACACAGATTAACTCACGGGCACTTAGACACATAACTTCTTTCCTCTGAGTTTAAAACACTTGTTTATGGGAAGTCATGCAAAAGATTAACCAATGCCGAAATGCAAGGTGTGGTGTGTGTGTGTGTGTGTGTGTGTGTGTGTGTGTGTGTGTGTGTGTGTGTGTGTGTGTGTGTGTGTGTGTGTGTGTGTGTGTGTGTGTGTGTGTGAACCTTTTCTAATCTTTCAATTTCTCCGGAAGTCTACTGGACCCTCCGACTGCTCGGGGCCCCAGCGAATGACCTCTGGAACACTACATTGCTTTACTCATTACTAGGTTTATCTCTGTTATTTAAATATCCTAATTACGAAAGATGTATTGCATTGTTTTTAGTAACACTATGTGCATCAACAGTATATGACCTTCATCTTTTTCTGAACGGAAAAATATTATGTATCACTTATCCAACTGCTAGAATACTGCGATGGGAACCAAGGTGCTAGGTGTGAGTCTGACCCCACCTTTTTCCCCCTCTTCTTTTTTTAAATATGCAACGCAGACTCTACTCTTTGTCTTTCAATCTGCAAAGAGTGTTGCTCACTGTATGACTTACTGAACCTTACCGCAAGAAATAAAACACAACAAAGACAGCTGAATGGTTTGATTCCTCATTCACATGTGATAAATAAAAGAGCCGCCACACTTCTTATTGTGGGTTTGGGGCCCCAGAGCAATTAGATGAGTTTATGGTAAGGGCTAAGAAGCGGAGAAGCTTGTCATTCTGTCAGAGCTGATTTCCTCTTTGCTTCAAACGCTAACCTCCCTGGGCTGCCAAGGGTTCACGCGGGCCAACAAACATATTTTAAAAAAAAATAGTTAAGAGTTGAGGAAACTGGAAAAAAAATGTAAACCCTGCAATGATTTTGTTTTTACTTCCTGTCATTGCATTTTGTTGCTAAGCGATCCGAGCCATAACATGCCTGCTGGCCGTAACTCTATTTGATGCCTGGCAACATAAAAACAATTTCATCCAATAAAGGGGGGGCTGCTGGGAATTGGCAGTTTTGTAATACTTTTGCATTTACAGACAGACTCAGTGACTTTGTGAAGTTGCAGTACCATGCATGCATTATGAAGCAGTTACATTTCCAAAGCTGAACCTCCTGTCATATTCACTGAACCACAATGTCTGCCATCATACAATCCAAGTGCTGTGGGAGGTTTTAGGTATTCATAACCTGTAAAGGGGATTTGTGTTAACAGAAAAACCTTCAAACCATACATACAAAAGTGTATCAAACAGTGGTCAGCTATCATGCTATCCATGACACAGGAGTGCAATCCAAGACATTCTTTCCACAAAGGAAGTGAAAACACACTATAAACACTGAACGCACTAGTAGAGCATAGCATTCCCTACATGAATGAAAAACAAATATCTATGTTGCACCTCCCCGTGCAGTCCCAAGAGCGTTTCCCAACACTGTTGATGTCTTTTTTCCAAGTTCAGTGCCAACAAAATACTTCATCCGCTCCACCTCTGAGGCCTGTGTATCCTCCCAAGTCTTTCTATGAGATTCACCTCTTTACCAAAGTATTTGCTGGAAAACTAAATAAACACAGTTACACAATTGAAAAGCGGTCTTATGTAATACACACCAGCTATGCCGTGACCCAAATGTAACCATCTTCACGGCCCTGGACTTGAACACCCCACACACTGCTCATGCATTATTTATGCACAACAACGACCTGCTGCGTGACATGATGTGTTTACTCTAAGTTAATAGATAATTACAAAAAACATACCTGAAGGGTAAAAGAGGCGTCTCTGAAATGTTGCTGATGACGGAAAAGGTCACTTGTAATGCGTTTTCTCTTTAAACGCATTACCACTTAAAAGTTATGAGGCCGTTAATGGCAAAATCCAATGTTTACTAACTCATCTCACATGTTGTACTGATATTGGAGGCCCGTTTGCTGAATATAAATGTGATTTGCCCTATCTATCACTCCTGTACGCCTGTAATGTAAAAGTATTGCAGGTTTTTGGGCCGTAAAACAAGGGTCAGTATTTATCTGAGTCATAGTAGAAGGGCACATTTGAATGCAGATAAAAGACAATCAATACCTTAGACAAAATAGATACAGATGAGACAAGTGTGCTTTACAGAATAAAATTAACATTTAAAAAAAAAAAGGTTGGAGAGTTCCATCGGCTGAATTCAGGGCATTTCATAATATCTTGTAAAACAGTGACTGCTGTTTGATGGGAGGCACTGATGCAAATGTGTTGCAACCATACTGTCATGTCTGGTATTGGGATTTCGAAATCCCAAATGTGAGTTGCTTCTAATGAAAAATAATGTTTTTTGGCCATACAAAAACTACTCCTACGCTCTATGGTGAAAATCGAGAGTGGCTAAGACCAGATGCATGCTTTGTTTTAAATTATACTTTACTCGTTTTTGTTGTATATAAGATTAAGTAAGATTATTTGTTGTAAAGATGTTTAAACATATGAGCTGTAGGAATGCATCTGATGTTTGTTTTTTTTGTTCTTAATCATCAAATCAATGTACAAAAAGCAGCGCATCCTTACAACCGAGGAGGCGGAGCCAGCAACAAATCACTAAATCTACACACAGCAACTGGATGAATCAACAAATCGTGTCAGTACGTATGCCTTTCTGCTGGATGTACTTGTGCTCTGTGTGTGGCGGAGGAGATGAGGATAGTGGAGAAGAAGTGTGTGTTTTCAGTACGTTCCTTGGCGTGAGAACAGACTGTGAGCGGACATCACACCACACTGTGACAGGCTAGGGAGACAAGGGAGGCAACACACACCTCCCTGCTCCGGCCCCCATACCTGCCCTGCCCCTCCAGACCTCCCACACACACACCCACACACCCACAAGACCACTACCCAGCATGCACATGTGAATGCGTATGTGCACACAAATACAGTACACAATCTAATTACATTTATAGGAGGTTTGAGGTGAACAATAGCTGCCCACTGCACCTAGTACTAGAATGGGTTAAACGCATCTATACAAAACATATGTAAAGACTAAAGAGTAACTTTCTTTAATTTGCCCGCCGTTTCAAATATCTAATAGTCTGTTTGTTAACATGTTGTCAAATGCAAGGATCGTCAAACTTTAGTAAGAGATTTCCAATATCTCTGAAAATATGCAGTTAATAACTGATGCATGATTATTTTGGCTGGGATGGCTTCTTCAAGTCGGAGCACTTCGCTTGTCATTTAGAAAATGATGTTGTGAAATGTTAAATTTGCAAACACATCTTAAATCAACTCTGTTCAGGTACTGAATGTGAGCCTTGGCATGCACATACACCACCACAAATATATATATATGGAGCTCCAAGATGGAAGGGTACATGTGTGAAAGAGTAAGGGATTAATTTATTAACTGCTACTTACAAGATTGGCTACATATTTAGAAAGCTGTATAATATATTGGTGGGTAGCTGTAAAAACTACCTGAAATCCTGGCAGTGAATTTCATTTCCCCATTGCGACGTTTATATTTCTATGGTCCATTTCTCCTGTATAAAGTTCTTCCAATGAAAACTTTTGACTAGGTGGTCTATGAATTATTATAGGAAAAATCCCATTCCTCTTTATATGTAATAAGATGGCCAATAATCCAAAAAACATACAGGTTAATGAAACCAAGAATATCCCCAAGAATTAAGTCAATGCCTTTGAAAGCATTTTTCCTGATAATTGTGTGATACTAGTCTTCAAAACGTTGTTTAATAACAGCAATTCGGAGCGGATGCAGCTGAGACACTACTGTAACACTTGAACAAATTACACGTAAAGGCGAGAAATCCGACACACGAGTACTTTCTCAGTGGCCTCCAGCTCCTACGGACACTCTGAGAACATTGTGGCACCCAGTCGCCACATACTGTCTCCTGACTCACCCTCATGTGGAAACTAGACGCCTGGGTCTCACCTCCTGCGTCTGAGAATGAATGGACTCGCATGCACACTCAGTGGATGGGTTTGTATGAATGCATAATTTCTAATACTCATGCAAAAAGACACTTTCTGAGGAATTCAGACAAACTAGCAAAATATTCGAAAGTGCACAGTCTGTTTACAGCGCTATTGCATATCTGTAAATGTAAAATCAAGATGTTAGCTTGAAGGCAGCAGCTCCCGGCTACATGTACTGCTACTAGCATAAACATTCTTCAAATCTTACTGATCATCCATAGAGTTGCATTGTGGGTAACACAAATAACGTTTGATTGCCTTTTTTGTTGACTTTGCAAACAATTAAGTTGGCTCTGAATCCAAAACAATGTGCTGAAAGATGCTAAAATGTTTCATAGATCTAAAGGGACATGCATAGTGGGAATATATAGTTGTAATTTTGACTATTGAAAAATGTAAGTTGTTTAAAATGAAATTAAGAACTTGTTAATTTAATCTATAGCCATTCTAAAATAATTGTTATCAAGAAAGTAATCCAGAAAAGCTTTAGACTGAGGGGACTGACTATTAGAACAGCAATAGAAAATGAAATGACCTTGACTATCAGAATATTGATATCAGCTTATGTCTTATTTCTCCTAAGGCCTCATGAAAGAATGAACAAAATACTCCTCACTCCATCTATGAGTCTGTGCAGAGTGCATAATGATTGCTTTCTGATTGACTCCTCTAAAGCACTGGATCATTAGCAAGGCCTCTTTTAATCCTACTTAATTTAAATTGCTCACAGATTTAGGAGTGTGACTATTATTTATTCTGAGGGAATGACAATCATGGTGGCATACAGCAGTGAGAACACGAAAATAAAACACGCGGTTACAACAGGACCTCATAATGTCCAACAACTGAGATCACTCCAACCAAGATTCACTCACTGTTAAATTCAATTCAAGAGTTCCCCGTACTTTGGCATCATTTAAAACGGCTCAGCAAATGGCATTAGTCAGACTGAATGATGGAGCATAAAAAAATGCTAACTCAGAAAGGGCGGTTCTGGAGAGAAAACAACCTGAGAGATATATCACTTTCATCAAAGAGTGATGAGTAGTCCTTTCAAATGAAGCAGAGAGCAGAAGAATTTCATGCAATGACAGGAATATTTGATTCACGCTATGATGGATGGGCCAAAAACTTAAGAGAAGACATGTGAAGCATTTATCAAAGACGAAAGCATTCGCGTTGATGACGAATTATCATCCGTTTGTGATTAGGGACTATGTCAACAAAAAACAGAAAGATGCATTCCTGGTCCGTTTCAGGTTAAGTCTCTATAAATCTGCAGCACTACAACAGGTTTGTTGGGGAAACAGTGAAATAAATAAAAGTACATTTGCAGGAAAGCAACGAGAAGATGAAGTATATGCTTGAGGATGAGCCTGTGTTCTTGAGGCATTGCATTTTTTGACAGACACCGCTACATTTCTAACTTTTTAATGTTCAACTTTACAGTTACATTCCCCCGCTACAAACAGCAAATCACGTGTCAGCTTTTTAGCACCCTGTATAACTTTTACAGTTCATTTTAGTACCCAGACCAACTCTTTTAATGCTGCACCTAATGATTGTTTTTCTTTTCCGATAATTACATTACATGTTACTTGCTATTCCCTTAAATTGTTAAGAAAACAATGAAAGTCCCACACATATTCCCCACATACCACGGTGACATCTCAAAGTTGCTTGTTTTGCCTGATCAGAAGTCAAAGAACTCCAACATGTGCAGATTCCAATTAAATAAAAAGAGACAAAACCGTAAACCCAGTCAGTTATTTTCAGACATCAGGAGGGCTAAATGGATGGTTTTGTTGCTCTTTAAGTTCACCACTTTGATGAGGCCTTAAATATCTCATCAAATACTGGACGGATTGTCATGATCACTGGTTCACTCTATCGCTCAGGTCCAAATATAATAACGTTGGGGAGCCCTTAACCTTTTAATCATTACAACAAAAGTATCATGTTAGCATTCTACATGGTTAGCCTTGTCATTGTGAACAGATTAGCATGCTGACGTTAGCATTAAGCCTCACATTTTATTCTTGTTGCTTGTTTAGTGATTAGTGATTCGTCAACGGCTGCTAAGACTGTTAATGCTTGGTAGCAGCAGAGAAAACTGGGCATTTAACCACGACTGTCAACTGGAGTGACAGGGGACGCTGGTGGTTAGAGTCTGCAGGATGGAAGAGATCATTCCTGGCATCTCCAGCAATCGATGAAGTTGATGTTGAAAGTTTGTATCTCTCAGGGAGTGACTTGTTTTTTAAGAGCGAGAACAGACGGGATGGAATGAGAGTGAGAATTCAAAGAGTGACTGAGAGAAAAGAGAGGCAGAAAGTAGAGAGAGCGAGAGAGAGCGAGAGAGAGAGAGAGAGAGAGATATTATAAGAGCGCGTAGAGATTTATCTCAATTAGACTTGACTGGTTGCTGCAATGTTTACACAGCGCCGCAAAATGTGACAGAGGCAATCATAGTATTAAAGTGTGGGCCACTACTGGGCCACTACTAAGAACATAAATGCAACCCTGCTGCATCCACTGAGTTATCAGCTTTAGAGGTGTTTGGAGTGTAATCTGCTTTAAAAAAAACAACCTGTCAGTGCTGTTCAAACAATATAAATAAATAACATACCTAAGGCACGCAACCATGAAACATTAACAACTTTTTATTCAAGGGTTCTTGTCACTCTTGAACTGGCACGTGTGCTAAATCCAAAAAGCATTCTTCGCTATGGATGGTATGTTGTAAATGTACAGGTGATCAGTGAAGGAGGTTCATTTCCTCTCACTAACACCCTAGGAATCAAAGGTCAATGGGGCGAAAACGTGACATAATAACAAAGTTGAGATGTAACACCTTAGTTTCTGCCAAAGACTACTAGACTAGAGGTGAAACATTACCAAGCAACCTGCTCCACTACAGGAGGGCAAGGGGGACCATTGTTGTTACAAAATACAAACATTTGTGGAAGATTCTCAAGAGAAATCAATTGCATTTTCGATTGCCTCACCTCTCACTTGCACAAATATGAATCAGCTTTCGACAGCAGGCAAAGGATAAATAAAAGACAAAAAGAAGAAAACTATTTACAGTTGAGGCGACATTTAGTTTGAAATCAACATTCAACCCCCAACCCATTAAGTGGAAAAAGGGCTTTTGTCTCAAGCTGTGCTGTGCCCTCTCTGACCTTAGCGTGACTTTTCTCAGCACCACCATGACTGGCCCACTTCCTGTGTCTTCCCCTGCTCCATCTCACATACCAAACCAGACATTCACACACCCACGGCGACGACTGAGCTTGACCCGGTCATACTGTGAGGCTGAGAGGAGTTCCTGTGCATGAGAGTCACAGCTGCCTGTCTCGCAGTCTGCTGTACCGCGCTGGGCTGATGGGGCTGCTGTTGGTGAACCAAAGGCAATAAGGGGGCGGGGTGCAAGGTGATGGCAGGGTGAGGGGAGAGCTCTAGTCTATTCATGTTCTTTACGCAACACTTCCTGGTACGCATGAGAGGCAATTAACTGGCACGTGTTGACCAACTCATACTGAACACATTGTGAAGGTAAAATAAAAAAAAAAGGTATTTGTATTTCTATAAGTATATTTGTGTGTAACGGTCTTTTCTAAGTTTACGCTTACACTAGTCTAGAACAGCCATATGGCCAGACCTTTCTCTTGCTACAGCCGTTATTATTCACCCATGTGGCAACATTTGCTGTGGTTTGTTAGTATGTGTTAGTATGTAAACAAATCGCAACCACCTTGAGTACTGCTAAGGTCAGGATGCAGCAACAACACGCAGATAGCGGAAGGGGAGGAGAATGCAGCGTTAAATACGCAGACAATCGCTGGCTTGTACAAATAGCCTATTACCAGTGTTTTAAACTACCATAACCCTAGTGAAGACTTTAGTATGTATGGCTTGGAAACATCTGTAGCACCGTCCAATCAAAAGCAATCACTCTGTAAACAGAGAACCTCTGAATTATCACCAACTGTTCCAATACTCCCCAAATTAACAGGATTAATAGGATTAGTGGTGAGCCGTGACTTTTATACCTAGGCCCTCTGAAAAAAAGATCTAAAAAAAATGTTTTTAAATATTATTTTGTAGAATATATTAGGCCCTCAGAGAGGGTCTAGAGGGCCCTGACTGCTCGCCACTGAACAGGAAAATAATACATACATTAACCCTGACTGTTTACCCTTTATAAGTGTTAAAATGACTTATTTGTATGCCTAAATGGAAAAAAACATGTCTATCATAGTTAGTAATGCAGTTTCTGCGCTGATCTTGCTGATGTTAATTAGTTGAAGGCATTGGAATAAAATTTGAGGTACATTTTACGTTGCTATGGACAGTCTTGCACTAATGTACATTCTCAAAGATATTGAAGTGACTCTTATTTTGTATATATTGATTGATAGGTATATACTAATAATAATATTTGCATACATACTTTCATATATATTTGTTTCTTTATTCGGGATTGTGGAAAACGGTATTTCGATCTCTCTGTCTGTACACACAAACTGAAAGATTGACAATAAAGTTGACTTTTTTTTTTTAATAAATCTTCTCAGTTTACTTCACATTAAAACTAAAGGTTTTTAAAAATTATGCCAGATGTGCGTCTCTTCCTCCTAATGGGTCATATATATATATAATATATATATATATAGGGAGGCGTGTGGTGCAGTGGGTAGTGCGTTGGTGTTTGGATAACGGGGTCACAGGTCCAAACCCCACTGCAGTCAGCATGCCGTTGTGTCCCTGGGCAAGACTCCTTCACCCTAAATTGCTCCTGTGGGGATTGTGTATTGAGTATGTAAGTCGCTTTGGATAAAAGCGTCTAACAAGTGACATGTAATGTAATATATAAGCACGCTAACATTAGTTATGTCAGTTAGCGACACAACAGTTACTTAACAACTGATTTGAATGGTGCAACTGGTTGAATCTACGAAAATCTCCACAAAGTTAACGGTTAAGTTAACACAAGGCTCCATTATCTAATCTGGTTTAGTTACTGTATGTGCACATTAGAATGGTACAGTCAAGTTAGTTTCAACTAAAAGTATGAAAAGATAGGTTTAGATGTTTGGTTTACTGCCAAACTGTTTATAGTGGAATGCAAATACTTAATTTCCACTGCTGGTTCTCAATGTGTTTTCAATGTGAGCACATTTGCATGCCAATAAAAAACTCTCAGCCGCAGAGTAATTTACTGTTACTATTATTATAATACTGGAAATATGATTTATCCTTTCTGTATTGAAAACAGGCGAACCAAGTCAAGTCAAAAAAAGATTCTTTCTTTATCACTGGCAGATATCTAACTGCTGAGTAGTTGATCTGTGGCAACAATTATCCCCCAATTTAAATGTTATCAGCTTAACCTGAGCTAAAACTTGGAAGACATTTCTATTCGAGACACTCAGTAAGGAAAATGAATCAGAGTTGGAGAAAGGGAGAGGAAGCAGCACTGCGATGTTACAAACGAACACGCCAGACGAGGACTCAGACAGACAAACACTGAGAGGAAGGGCAGGTTAAACGTGGAAAGAATGTGACAGACAGTTGGGGAAGGCATGCTGACCCTGGCCCACATGCTACGGGTGGGTTTCAGGTGTCTCACCCTCATCCCCTGTTCACACGAGGATGTCAAGGCTCCGGGAAGGAAACCAGGTTGGTTCCGTTATGGAAGTCATATTAGAGCCAGGAGGAGGGAGAAGAGTCTCCATTTGCAGGCAGTCTAGTCAAAACAGGGCTTCTGTGCTGTCTGGTGTTAGTTTGGGGGCTGCTACATGAGGCATGACCAGAGAGGGGCCCGCCTCAACCTAAATATTACGTCTGTAAAAACACGAGCTAAATATTGTGTCTGTGAAACAGAATTTTCCATCCTGCCTCCAGACTTAAATGTGCACATAAACCTTTTACACGTGTTATGACAGATTTTAGCACTTTTTTAATGACCATTATTTTCCAGGCTCAGTGAGCTTAACTTACAGTAACTACTTACAACATTGTACCATTAGAAGATACAGTAAGTATCAACTGGAACTTGAAAAACAGATTATGGCTGCACTTGAAGTCATCACAGAGTCTGAGTAGTGCCAGTAAAACATGGCCGGATTGGAATTATTTCATGGTGGATTCAAAAGTAAGTTCATTCAGTTGATAAAGATAAATCTCAGGTCTTTTTGGCATTTGAAAAACAAGTGGGAGTAAAATAAAGTGAGGGGTGGATCAGAAAGGGTTTTCTTTTCAGGCAATTAAGTTTGTC
The DNA here is from genome assembly GCF_000735185.1 of Notothenia coriiceps. NCBI lineage: Eukaryota > Metazoa > Chordata > Actinopteri > Perciformes > Nototheniidae > Notothenia > Notothenia coriiceps. The sequence goes on from NW_011361498.1 coordinate 574,870, forward strand.
TTCACTTCAGACTGAGAGCCTGACCTGAAGTTCAGGATATCAAACAAAAGAAAGAGTCACACAACTGCAGCTACTGGGAGACAGCCAAAATGACATGAAGCAGTTTATCAGACTACAAAATGACTATTTGTCATGGCTGCTGGATTGAGAGTTGAATTTATGACCAACATTACAGAAGAAACAGTACTGTGATAAAGTTAAAAGTGCTCTTGTTTTTCAACAACAAAGCCAATTTCAAGAACATTAGGAAATCCTTTCTGCTAGGCTAATTTAGCTTATTTTAAATCTCAGAAGTATTCGAGTAAGCTTCCAAAGGTTTAAGGTTTGAAACTTACATTTTTTTTACCAATTTATTAGAATTTAGAGTTACATGGTTGATGTTCCTTCCTTGATGGTGTTGTTGAGTATGTCATCAATGCAATATAATGTTCCTGTAAATGGTATGCATTAAAGAGATTTGAAATTAGCATGCCCGTTAGTATGCATTGAAGTGCCAGGTCCGTCAGTGCCTTCTGTAAATGCTTTTCTATTCTGAGAAACGTTGACTATACAAGCAATGATGCGTTAGCAATAACCATCAATCAGCTATAAAATCATCTTTTGTCATTTTACCTGGGGACGGCACAGACTGACTACACACAAGAATCAATGTCGTATAAATATATTTGTTTTGCCTTTTCCACTTCCAGTTCCTAGTTTGAATGTGCAGGAGCAGCAGACTGGCTGTGATTGCTCAGCCTCTCACTCTGTCACAGTCAGTGAACCCAGATATCTGGAGGAAAATGAGAAAACAAATACGGCCTTTTGTCAAACACTTCTCTTTTTCATAGACTAGTTTGTAAACACAGTAAGAACGTTTTGTGGCTGAATTGGCTCTCAGAAAAAGGTATACTTGTACCTTACCTTTTGATACCAAAATGTGTTAAAAAGAAAAACTATACAAATAATGTGCACTAAAAACATTCAAATAAATAGACAATATTAACAAAATATTGCCGTGCTACATTTTATTTTCTACACATCTGGAAACAAATGGTTGCTTTTTACTGTCCTTGTCACTGCTAATTCCCTCTTACAGTCTTAGGAGGAACCAGACTAGGACAGAAACGAGGATTTGGACATGGTCCTTCAACTGCTTCCAAACAATGAGCCACCTGAGTACCAAATGTTTAACATGAAGGCCAAACTACATATGTTGCTACTGGGGATTACCTTTACTATACTTTATTTCAGGATGAACTGTACATTTGAAACCTCAACTCCTCTGATGTTTGAATCATACTAAAACCTGTTACCCTTGCATAGAAAGCAGCATAGACACCTGGGGCCGTATTCACAAAGGATCTTAGGGCTAAAAGTAGCTCCTAACTGGCGAATTTAGGAGAAACTCCTAAACATAATGGGCGTGTCAGTCTTAAATTTAGGACTCCTAATTTTATTCACTAAGAGCAATTCACAAAGTATTTTAGGCCTAAAAGTAGCACCTAAATTTAGGAGAGCTTAAAAGTCCTCGAGAGGACTCCTAACTCAGTAAGACCTATTCACAAATAATCTGAAAATGGCTGCGAGACAAAATGTTTTGGAGACAATGGAAGACTGTGAATTGATCAAGAGATATAGGCTAAATCGTGAGGTTATCAAACTTGTTGTGGAATTAGTGCGGGATGCAATAACATCCCCGACTAACAGGAATAACCCTATTAGTCCGGAAATCAAATGTTTGGCAACACTACGATATTTAGCAACAGGGAAAATGCAACTTTGCAATGCCGACGATTTAGGAATATCGCAACCATCAGTCAGCCGTGCCATAAACCAAACCATCAACGCGCTCTCTAGACCACATATCATCCAACAGTTTATCCGGTTTCCTTTGGACAATCAACAACTACACAGGATCAAAGCCAACTTCATGGCAATTGCAGGTATGCCCGGTGTGGTCGGTGCTATTGACGGGACGCACATAAAAATAATTGCGCCATCAAAAGATGAGGACGTGTTCGTCAATAGAAAGAAAGTACATTCCATCAACCCGCAGATTGTTTTCATTCATCATGATAGGGGGACTTGAACGGCGGTATGGGCTGTTATTGAAAGTGTTTAAGTGCTGGAAATATGCTCATTGGATAATAGTTTGCAGGGTGCTTTTAATTGCCTCCTTGATTTAATGCAATTTACGTATTTTTATTGTTTGCTCTCTCTCTTTAACGTGCATATACAACGTCATTATCGTGGTCTGCACAAACTTGTCATCATGCGTGTATTCTGCTAACTGCACTGTCCATAACTATTTGATAGGAATACATTTCTAGCCGAGGCTATTTCCTTGTTTTTCGGTGATTTAGTGGGCTCGTTAGTGGGATGTTGCGGATGAGTTTCACCGAGACCGCCTGCTCTGAACAACCAATCACCGTACTGACCGCCTCTAAACTCATGCACGAGAATCGACGTAATCCATAGCAATGGTGCGTCACTCTTAGTTTACTCTTAGTGATTTATCCTTAGTATGAGTAGGTCTCAGCGGCTTTGTGAATAACTTTTAAGAAGAAACTCCTACGTAAAATGTTTTAGCGCGAGTTAGGAGCACTCCTAGCGGTAAGATAAAATGCTTTGTGAATACGGCCCCAGGTGTATATCAGTATGTAGTGTCTCTACTTTAAAGAGTCCTCTCCTGCTGAAGAAAAGTACTGTCAAAAGAATTTGTTTTATTGGAGCTTGCACAACTTTTTTAGCTAATGTTTGTCTAAATTAAGCTACATATTGCTTTATAATTGACACCACTGAGTAAGGTCAGTAATTCTATAAATCTTTAAATGTGCC
>NW_011361498.1:577749-598160 GCF_000735185.1 Notothenia coriiceps
ACAACCAATCACCGTACTGACCGCTTCTAAAACTCATGCACGAGAATCGACGTAATCCATAGCAATGGTGCGTCACTCTTAGTTTACTCTTAGTGATTTATCCTTAGTATGAGTAGGTCTCAGCGGCTTTGTGAATAACTTTTAAGAAGAAACTCCTACGTAAAATGTTTTAGCGCGAGTTAGGAGCACTCCTAGCGGTAAGATAAAATGCTTTGTGAATACGGCCCCTGAACTCCTTCACCTGAGTTAGTGATAAAAAAAAACTACCAATAAAGTATGTCAGCAAGCAAAAACATGTGGGTTATGATTGGCATGAGGAGTGAAGGCAGTTCAAAACTTGCATCAGAACATCTAGAGCACTGACGATACTCAACAAAATGGTTGTGAACTCATCCAAGCTTCTGCAGTGCTACCATATCCTGCCAAACATGTTTTTTTAAAGAAACAGGCTTTTTGATTCACTGTTGTTAATCATTTATAGTTAAGTTATTCAGACAGTGAAGGTGACAGGAAGGAGCATTTGGCAACAACGGTTGAGTTTAGGAGTGACGATCACAAATGGTGTCAGCAAGCCAAGGAAATATTATCAAATCAGTTGTTCGGTGGATGCAGAATGCATGAGAGTTATACTCATCTGTGGCAGGGCTGTCGAAGCATAGGGAAATTATTTGAAGGCACAAGGAGTAACTGACTACCAAAAAACATTCAGAGACTTGAGATTGCTGTTGGTAGAAAGTTAACATTAATTCAAAGCTAGGCTAATGTTAATTATCTTTTTTTAAATACTGAAAACTATAAATGGACATCAAATGTTTTTGAGAGCGACTTTGTGTCGGTCCCTCTGCCCTATATTTACACTGGGATACGCTGTGTAAAATAGAAAGAAAAGCATTCTACTTCATGCTGTCAAAATAAGAATATACAACTATAACTGTGACCTATGTATGTATGTATGTATGTATGTATGTATGTAATGCACACAGAACTCATAACCGTTTTTAAGATATGCATTCCTGTCGGCCTTAAGAAAATATTCTTTATCTCTATTCTACAAAAGATTGACATTATGAAAATGAGTTGGTATATCATCTCCTCGTGAAAACAGCAAATACATTTTTCGTCTTAATTATGACTCTGATTATGGATTTGCATTAAAACACAAAGTAAAGGTCACTGACGATCTTAGCAATGCATCCTTCTTTGTGAACAGTCTTTGCTCAGGGTAGTGTTTAGTATTATGGAATATGTGTAATTAACTTTGGCTCTTTGTTGGAGTGTTTTCAGAAAATGCTGAAACAACATGCAGTCTATTTAAGCATTTCCCCTGATGGTCAAGCTTTTAAGCCACAGCCTAATGGATAATATTCTGAGACCTTGAAAGTTCAGTAACTTATTCAATATTATACGGTCTTAGGGTTTTAAACAAGAATGCACTCTAAAATGTATATAATAATTTAGAAAAAAATATGGCCTTATCCTTTATAAGGCAGAGAGAATAATGACCAAATTGTGAGAACCTACAAGTGTATCTTTCATGCGCTGAGTCTACAACACAAAGTGGAACTCAAAGCGGAAAAGATGGATGACTCCAAAAGACCAACAACTTAATCCCACAGCATTTAAAGCAGAACACAGAGATAAACAATAACAAGTGATTCCTCCCAATTTGGATAAGAACAACTCGGAATTCCAACATCAATCCTCTTGCTGCATTGCATACCTGCACAATATCTGATTAAAGGAGTTTTAGAAGCACAAATTCACAAAGTTTCCCCTTAGAGTCCAAAGGGACAAAGTCCAAGTTTATTCCTGGCAGCACATAGAACTATCGTGGCTAATGGTTAAGTAACCAGAAGTTATGTATGCCTTTATAAGATCAAGATAAGACAATTCCTTAATTGCCTTCTAATGCAGTAATGTTCGCATTACTCCAAATCGACTTCCAAATGTTGCATACATAATTATGTTAAGGAGAAGCCTTTACTTTAACGGCAACTAAAACCAACTAAGTTTTTCCTTACAAGTATTGGCAGTAATAAATGAAAAACTGAGATGGTTGAAATAAATGTGAACTAGGACACAGAAAAGAGAGAAGGTCCCCGCCAACTATGCAGTAGATAGAACAATATTTACTGGTAGTCGCTCATTTATCATTCAGGTTAGCAAACAGACTATCCAAGATTAAAGTTACACAGGATGTCTGTTAATTCTTGAGAATATAAAGCTATATTCTCACTGAAATAGTGATGCAGCATCGATCCTCAGTCAAATCTAAAAGCAAGGATGTCGAGATAACTGTGTGATTAAAATTAACCCTCATCATTGAACCGCAATTGAATGGAAAATTTGGTATTATTATAAAGAAATGCAATCATTTTAAAGTAAATCTCCTAAACTGGCAGATGACCTCAGCTGTGAAACAACATTTTTGGTGTTAACTCTAATGTAAAGCCATGTAGCCATGTAGAGCCAGCTTTTTAACTCACACTGCGATAATTACATGTTATTTTCACTGGAAATGATATCTTATTATGTACAAAAATATATAATTCAGATCGATCCCTTATAATTCTGCCCAAGCAAAAACAAAATCAGTCAATGGAATCCATCCGATATTTTTTACAGTCCTGTTTTCAGAGATATATTTATATACTCTTTTACATAACTCTCTACCAAGCTGTCATTCATCACAGCTAAAAACCTCCCATGAGCAAAATAGGGGCAATAAACCAAATCACTGCTATACCTTTATGTTATATGAAGAAAAAAATAGTTCTAAATGCCTGTACACACATGGATGCATATGTAACTTGTACCACGTTCAGAATAAATGAAATGTGGTTGCTGTAGGTAGCAGCTCTGAGCTTTTCCAATCAGTATCCCTGCCGCCAGTGAGGCTGGGGACCATTAGCACCAGCGAGCCAACTGAAATGACTGATGTGACATGACAGGGGCTTTCAAAGAAGCCGTCCTACCGTTTCAATCATTGTCATTCACACACATGCCTACCCTCTATTGCAGCTACCCTCAATAGGCAACCGGGTGCTTTCACATTGTTGTTTTACTTTCACAAAATGTCTTCATTCATTAATTTGAAAAATCATAGAGCCCATCACTTCAAATAAATATGCTTTTAAAGGTTGTCATCATCCTATATAGCCAATTACTGTTTGAGTTATAAAGTAATATAATTTAAACTCATCCTATGCATTATATTGATAAGCTACGTATTTAATATGAAGTGACAACTGACATTAAATAATCAATACATCAATAAAAGTGCATTAAGTATTCCATTAACATGCAAACAAAATCCATAATTGTCCAAATGTTGCCTTGATAAGAAATGGTATATTGAAGAATATGATGGGTTTGAAAAAAAAGCATTGTCGTTATTCTAATGGGCGTTGCCTCATGCCTAATCTCCATATCCCTTTGTATAAAATGGTGCACAATATGGTTAAAATGTGATCATGGTACAGCTTTAAGATATGAAGCCTAGGCTAGAATTGAAGTTTCACACATGTTGCAGAAGATTATTTTGACATTGCAAAGCAGGAGTGAACACTTATTGAGCTTTTAGGAACTGACTTATACTGAGAAATAACTCTTGCTTTTACAAAATATTATTCAAAAACGATAATCACCTACATACTGCCACACATAGATCAGCCATCTTAATAGTTATCACTATAGCAGATTAATAATTGAATGCCAAGTGAACACAACAGGCGAGTGGGAAGGACGCCTTCCTTCCACTTTCACATCAAACTTTTTTTTTATGCGAATTGAGTCATGCAGACAGAGGAAGCTATCAGTTCCCTACCTCTCTCCTCCTGCTTTCTGCCCCGGGTCTGGTGATGAGCGCCGTGTCACCGCACACCACGGCCGCGTCCTCCACGAACACGCAGTCCGGGAGCGACTCGTCCGCGGGGAGCTCCACCACCTTCAGCCCGAGCCTCGTCCCCAGGACCTGGACGTACGCCTCGTGCTCGCTCCGCGCCCCGGCCAGGTCCACCTCCGCCTGGCTGCTCCGGAGCGCTTCTTTGGCCAGGGACGCGGGGACTCCCCGGACGACGGCGTGGGTGTAATGACCAAAACCTGCCATTAAACCAGCCATTTTACCAGCCATGTTTTTGCTTCCCCTCTTCTTGGCACGCTCAAATCTGGAAAAAAAGAGGCTTGAAAAACACCCTAACTGACAACCCGACGAATGAATGAGAGAAACTACTAGCAGTTAACCCGATGCTGCCCGGCTTTATTATTTGTTCCGTGCTAGTTTGTTGGGTTTTTATTCTTTGTTTACAGTAGCCTGCTGCACACAGTGTCAATCAACCCTGCTCGAGTCTCCAGGCGAGCGACAGTGGTTCGGTGGCGCGCACAGACCATCACGTGTAGCCTACGAGTCTGTCAGCCCTGAGAGAGGCAGCCCAACAAGTGACAGTCAGACACACCGAGCACATTTCACATTTCACACTGCATCAGCAGAGCAGAGCCTGCGTGTCAAACTCTTTCAAGCTCTTATTAGTTTCCCATACATTGAAACACATTATGCCTCAATTGTTCTGCCTCTACCAGCCTTGAAAATATACGGAAAGTTTCATGACTTCGATCAGCAGAAATAACTTGCAACTATTCTGGTTGATTCATAATTTGAGTAAATGTTCCTTAATGTTGATGAGTTGATGCTCTTTCAGAATCAGAAACAGGTTTATTACCAGGTAGGATGACACGTTCGAGGAATTTGACTTGATGTCATGGTGCATAGCCTACATAAAAGTAAAATAAACATTAAAAACACAGATAGAGAACTATTTTAAGAAAACTATAATATCATTAAAAAATAATAAAACTTGTAAAAAATATAGCAGTATTTACATGTTGGTCCTATGTGATAATAAACTCTTTTAGGTTTAGGCTTTTTTAGGTTTTGGATTGTTGATTTAAGAAATTGTGATCAGCATGGTGTTCAACACTAGATCCAGCAATCGAATAATCCAAATAAATAAATAATAATAATTTAGCTGCAGCCAAATAATCAATAGTAAATGGCAACTTTCACTATCCACAGTGTTGTCTGTATTTGGACCACTTTGATATACCTTCAGAACATTTTCCTGTCAAATAGTAAGATTTATGGGCAGCGCGCTATAATATTTTTCATTTCATAGATATTTGATATCAATAAAACAATTAAGAATTTGTTAAGAAATTTGAGAAGCATATCTATTTTCTAAGCAGCGTTCTGTCCCGAGTCCCATGTCTTCTAGTTATTTGCAAAAATTGACACAATTTGGAAAGTATAATGACATTTTAGGGGTAAACAAACCTGAGAATTTGGTGACCTTTACTACAAACAACAAGGGTGTTATATTTGGATCTGCATACAGCTAAGGACATAAATTAGAGTAAGAAATGAATACCCACTTGATTCCCATGCTATTTTGTTATATACCGTTATAAATAAAAGCTCATCTCTATTTTTTGAACCTCAGCATTTGGAGACATATGTAAGTGATTCACTCTTGGCAGACTTTATGAAATAATGTACCCACACTTCACAGGCAAAGAAAATACAGAAAGAAGGATTTCTGCCTGTCCTGCAAAGGAAGCATAGGGCAAAAAGAGTGTGAAAGAAGATAATTGTGTGTGTATGTCTACAGGAGGAGGTATGGAGGGTGGAGAAAATGGTTTATATTCCCTATGGTGCCATCTTAGGAAAGTTTTGGGCCTGTTGGAACCGTCTGAATGGATGGAATGTTTCTCCAGACGTCCCAGAAGCACATTCTTCCACCGCGGGATCTCAGTTTGTCTTTTCTTGTTCCAAATTCACTCAATTATCCCTGACTGCTCTAAACATTCCTGGAGCCCCACATTCCTTTTTCCACTCCAGCCAGGATCACCAACCACCAGCACCCTCCTCCCAACACTAACACCTGCCCCCACCCAGACTTCTCATTCTTTTTTTTCCATCATTCCTCATCACGGATGGACGTGGCCCAAGAAAAGACCCTCTCTTTCTCTCTTCTCTCTCCATGCTGAGGAATTTGGGTTACTTTAGATGAAGGAAAGCCCTCATACTTCAGGCACACCTGGCTGGTACATTGTGCAGCTATAAAAGAAATGAGTGAAAGCAGACACGATCCTCCAGCTGCGGATGAAGCGGCACCAAAGCAGCACGTCTTATTTGCCTTGTATGATTGAACTTATGATGAGATCCTAGACGTCTAAAGTGACACAGTCGTGTGATTACACCAGGTGCTCAGGGCATATTTAACTCCAAGCAGTCAGGCAAATGTAACCTAATGAACACAGAGAATAATGTGATGAAATGACATGACATTATTAAAAAAAAAAGTTGAGGTTACCAGAAGGAAAGGATTGTATTTTGAGGTATTTCAATAACAGCTTCAATGTGGTCCGATACAAGTCAGAACATTTGAAATAAATGTCAATTCCATCAAGAGTGTTTTTAGCTTGATTCAAGTATAACTTAACATGTTTACATGCACACAAATTAATGACAGAAACCTCTTAGAGGATCTTGGTACTATCAACAAAGTTATTCTAGGAAAGAAATCACCAGCAAAACAAATAATATGTATTACTGGTTGATATAACATGTATGGCCTCTTCTCTCATGCGCCATTTCCATGCAGGCAAAGGCCTTGGAGCTTTGAACTTTCTTTCCCCACAGCTGTGTATTGGGATGACCCAGACAGTTGATTTGGCTCTCCCCAAATCAATGATAAAACAATCTCTTCATCAGATACTAACACAAAGCTGAAGCACAGCATCAGAGAGCACTCAGGACATCTGGGGACTATCTTATCAGGTGGATAGCTCCCTGGAGCCAATCACTCCCTGCTAGGAACAGAGCTTGCTTTGACTAGTTATCAAATGTTGATTATTATCTATAGGAATAGTTAAATGTTGAGGAGTGAGCATTAGAAGGTCAGAAATGGTTGGGCAGGAGCTGTAAGACGAAACTGCACAAGAACAAAGACAGAGATTTACTTTTTAAAATATGCACACTGCAGCTTTAAGCATAAATTGGCCCAAAAATAATCCTGGGGGAATACATGAAACAATAAATATGGCTGTATAAGATTTAGGAAATAGACCTCCTGAATAAATATATTTGTATTTAACTATGTCAAGATAACCAGGACAAAATGGCAGAACAAATCGATCAAGTCTGGATTGTGCCTTTTTCCTTTTAAATTGTTGTTAAAAGTTCAAATTTAAATATATGATTTACACAGTTCTGCTATTTCAGCTCTACTTTTCTGGAGAACTTGACGCGTTGGCCTCATCGTTGCCCTCTTTCACACGAGAGGGACCCATAACTCAGCCGACTTCCTGCTGCTCCATGAGCTGACACAGAAAGGAAGTGTTGCTAGTACACACTGCATACCAGTTATGACATTTATCTTCAATATAACACAATGGAATTCGTTGTTTAAACATTTCCGGCCGTTCTGTTCCATCTGTCACCTTGACATAAAAGGGAAGGTTGAGGGCCGCTCGCCACAAACTTCCTGAGAACCAATTCCAAGGGCCGCTCTCTCTTCAACTGCAAGTCCTCCTGGTGGGCTTTGACAATGTGTTGCCATTAGATCAAGCCACAGCATAACAAACAGTAATCTTTCAAACTTTGTTGAACAATGAAATAGCTTAAGCATCCTATCTGAGAGTTGTGGAGTTGCAGAAAACCACGCTAGAGAGCTTTGAGCATAATCCAATGATCATTTCTGTAAAGGAAAGAGACCCCCCTCCTCATTGTTTTGGGAGTGTGTCCTGTGTGTGTGCATGTGCGTGTGCATGTGCGTGTGCGTGTGCGTGTGTGTGTGTGTGTGTGTGTGTGTGTGTGTGTGTGTGTGTGTGTGTGTGTGTGTGTGTGTGTGTGTTTAACAGGGGTTAGCAGACTGCCTTAGTGGAAACTATTATGCCAGGGCAATTGCAACATGGAGACGCATGTCCAGCTTTTGGAATATTTCCTGACCTGAATGGGTAATTAAGGAATAAAGATTACGGCATGTTATTCTCCATTGACGTACAATGACAACACTGTTTCCTATTGCCGTAATACACGGGTGGATGCAGTGCTGCAGCCATATGCACACATCTACTCACATACAGTATGCACATACACACTGGAGACTTCAGGTCAACATAGCAGGGGAAAATTAACAAAACATGACATAGGACCTGCTGTCCAAACAGTACAGAGACATTAAAGGGGTATTCCATCAATTTAGTGTTTTCACTATGAGAGACAGTTAGGAAATAATTGACGGTCGGCATATCCTCACATTTAGTGCCTTACATAGGTCAGGCTTCAAAATGACTGGATGATACATATCCCATAATGCTTTGCATGTTTGTTAAACATTTGCTTCCTGGTAAATGCCTATGTGTTTCAACTTTTGTTATATATGTGAGGGTCCAAGGACAGTCATATTCATATTCTGTACTCTAAAGTCCACTGAGACAAATCTAAAATGTGTGATATTGGGCTATATAAATAAACTTTGATTGATTGACATTTCAAATTTATAATGCAGGCTTTACGTTTGAAATATTTATTTAGTCTAAAGACCCTAGCCAAGACAATGACATGTCAGGCTTTTTTTATTTCCTACAAAATGTTATTTTAAATTAAGTTTTCATAGATTGAGCACACTGTTCATGATGAGTACACTGGTGTTGATGTGTAAACGAATTAAGTGCCTTTTTAAAAATCTTGAACCTGACATGACTAATTACCATAATGCTGCTTGGAAATACACACAAGAGAGCATTGCACATGTGCTCATACAGACACACCCCCCATCTAAAAAGGGTGTGCACAGACAGGCACACCTCCATTTCCAATATTCACACAGACACATATGAATCTGTTCACAGTGTACAACATGAATATCATTTTAGATTTGTTCACATTTTGACATATATTCTTAAGATAAAACAGTAAACCACAACCAAATCCCAGACATTCCACCTGGAAAAAGAAGTCTGGGATACTAAAAGATTCAACATTCTTCCCAGTGTATCTTTTACTTATTCAGTAAAAAATAACTATGAGGAGTTATTCACTTTTGCTGAATAGGATCTGTTAGGAATCAAGTTCAGCTGCTATGACTCATATTCAAATAACGGGAGCACGGTGATGAGTATTTGTTTTATAGATAAAAGCCTATTCATAACTCGCAAGTCTCAGAATAAGTCGTCAGAATAAACTGAAAAAGCAAAAGTCCAAACTCACCGGAGAAGCTCTCCAGCCGCCTTGTTAACCGCAGCTGTCTGAGTGTTCCGTCATGTTAAGACTAGACGAGGTTACAAGGGAGAGAAATGAAATGTCCGATCCATATAAACACAAATGAACATTGTGAAAAATGTCCTCTTTTGAATCTGCCAGCCTCCCATGGTAATAATAATGGTTTTATGCTGCGTCTTACACGCACTTCGTTTCCTTCTGGTGAAAGTGTTCATCAATCGGAATAATTTAGAAACTTCAGTGGAGGGGACTTATTGAGACAAAGACCAAGTTTTGTCTCCCCCCCACCAACACCACAACATCGCTGGTGGAAAATTGGATCACTTTACCTACAGCGGGACCCCCTCCGAAACGTGATGGACACATTGCGTGAAAAGTCAAATGGCCCCAAGGAGTGAATGCAAAGGAATTTCCCTGCATGAAGAACATATTTAACAAGCCTTTAAGCTGTCAGGAATGCTTTGTGGTCTGCTGGCCGAAGGGAGAGAAATATGTTAATAATGTAGGCTACTGCCATACCAAATATGGCAATATTGTTACGTCTGAGCTCTGGTGCGCATCTGGAAACGCTTAGCTCCTCTGAATAAAGGCACTGGAAAGACAGAAATAGACGCTGTAAACGTATTTCTGCCCACACCTTTAGACTCAGAGAAAAACCTAAAGCTATTTTAAACGTGGCCACTACAACATGCCATAACATGTGTATTTAGCTTATAGTTTTAATCAGCAATGGCATTTCTGACACACATATGACAACAAGACTAACATACAAGACTTTGTATAACTGATAATCACAATAGTATCTTAGTAAACGTATAACGTTTGCTAAACTTTTTACTTTAAGATATAGGCTACTATGGATTGTTTTATGATATTTCAATCAAAGGATAACAATAGCAAGAATTAAAGCTTAGAAACGGATAGACTGAAACTAAGGACCTATACGATATAAATAATCTATTTCACTCATGTGTCTTTAGAGTGGGAAGAATAACACTCATAATTGTAAAAGTTAGAATAAAGTAACCAAACGCCGCTACTTAGAAAAAAACCTCTGAACTTGAGTTGATAGATGTGAGAAGCGAGCAGAGGAAGAAAAATGAAAGGGGGATAAACAAGAAGGGAACAATGTGAGACGGAAAAGTGTGTTCAGATGGGATCCAGGGGGGGAAAATCCATTTGAGAAAGAAAAAAAAGAGAGAAAGGTTTAGACAGGGTGGAGCTTAGGTCTTGGATGGAAAATGCGCCGAGAAACATTCCTGGCATAGTTTGGGAACAGTTCAGCAGGCAGCCCAGGAACGACGTCAGCTTCCCACTACGGTATAAAAGTCCGGAGGTGGCTGGACCTCAGCAGACTGCAACCGCTTTACCGAGAGCCTCAACTACTTTAAAGGAGCCTCTAACACTAGAGACTACCAGCAAACAAATCAAGAGACAAGACGACTGAGCGAGGGAATACTTAAGGACTCCTCCGAAGACAAACTATACTTTTCATTAAACTGGGACCCGGATTCATCTTGAACACGCAGAATACATTTTATCCAAGATGCTGATGCTTACTGTTGTCGTTACCTTCCTTGGAAGCCTACATTTGGTGAGTTATTTCTCTATTTCAATCTAAACGAGAGTTTGTTTTGCAATCAGTCTGAGAGGGAAATAAGCTAATGTTTATTTTTTTAAACGGGAGGAATCCTGATGGATTTTCGATAGTTTTGGGGATATTTTGTATGGCATGAAAACGCTTCAGTGTTTAATGGAAGTGTTGATTGTTGGCTATACAGGTCCTCTCCTCCTCCTCCTGCCCCTCCGTGTGTGAGTGTCCATCGGAGATGCCCAAATGCGCACCCGGCGTCAGCGTCGTCCTGGACGGCTGCGGCTGCTGCAAAGTGTGCGCCAGGCAGCTGAACGAGGACTGCAGCCTGACCGAGCCTTGTGACCACACTAAAGGGCTGGAGTGTAACTTTGGGGCCAGCTTTGCTGCTGCTACTACTCGTGGCATCTGCCGAGGTATGTTCAAAGACCTTTTAGCTCCAGATGTGTATGCTTCTTAATTAGTATGGTGTTTTTGTTTTTTAAATAAGGGGGTTTCATTCAGGAGCATGGGGACTTGAGTGATTTCAGCACTGTGGAATGCAGATAGAAGGAAACTTAGACTAAACCTCAAAGTACAGACAGCCCACTGTGGAGGGAAAAAGACTCCTCAGGCAGCCTGAATAATTTCACAGTTTAACTGATCCTTACCTGGCAGCCATGTGATGTGTTCAGCAGACGCTCCTGAGCAGAGCAGGAAAGAATAACATTCCTTTCCTCCTGTTTTTCTCCCCTTGCAGCCAAGTCAGAGGGCAGACCATGCGAGTACAACAGCAGGATCTACCAGAACGGAGAGAGCTTCCAGCCCAACTGTAAACACCAGTGCACATGCATAGATGGCGCCGTGGGATGTGTGCCACTGTGCCCACAGGAGCTCTCCCTGCCCAAGCTGGGCTGTGCCAACCCCAGACTGGTCAAGGTAGCAGGCCAGTGCTGCGAAGAGTGGGTGTGTGATGATGGAAAGGACAGAGACATCCTGGAGAAGATCTTTGGCAAAGACATGATGACCGAAGAGTTGGAAAAAGATCTGACCAACAGGAATGAGCTCATCGCTATTGTGAAGGGAGGACTCAAGTCTCTACCTGGTAAGGAGGATGTCTTTCAGCTTGGAATTAAATAGTTTTTTACAACTGGATACATACATAGAACATACCAGAATGTAGGATTTTAAGATGCTAATGTTTTTTTCTTCTTCTTTCAATCACAGCCTTCAGACTAGAGCCTGAAGTCCACATGTTTGACAACCAGAAGTGCATCGTCCAAACCACACCCTGGTCCCAGTGCTCCAAGAGCTGTGGAACAGGCATCTCCACCAGAGTCACCAACAACAACAGCGAGTGCAAGCTGGTCAAAGAGACAAGAATCTGTGAAGTGCGGCCATGCACCCAGTCATCTTACTCCAATCTGAAGGTAAGCTTGACCCACCATGACTTAATGTGATGGAAAACAAGCATGCTACTGAAAATGCATCACTTCTGGGTCCTGAGTACATTGTTAATCTCCATGTTGTTTATTGCTCTGCAGAAAGGAAAGAAGTGCAGTAGAACCAAGAAGTCCAGCCAGCCGGTGAAGTTCACCTATGCCGGTTGCTCCAGCCTGAAGAAGTACAGGCCCAAGTACTGCGGCGCCTGCGTGGACGGTCGCTGCTGCAGCCCCCACGACACCAGAACCATCCGTGTCAAGTTCCGCTGCGAGGATGGCGAAACCTTCAACAAGAACATCATGATGATCGAGTCCTGCAAGTGCACCTACAACTGTCCCCATGCCAACGAAGCCTCCTACCCTTTCTACCGCCTCTCCAACGACATCCACAAGTTCAGAGATTGATTGGTGAACGTCCAGAACCCCTCAGACAAAAAAACAGAGCAGCACTGGCAGCCAGTGGCGGTCCAGATGAATGCAGGGGTGTAAATAGACTACCACCAATGAACTACCAACTTTGTGTTGTAACTAGATTCCCAAGGAATTGTGGGCTTACATCATGAGGACTAAATGAAGTGCACTGTTTGCTGTGACTAAGTCAGCATTCTTAACTAAAAACTGCTTCATATTAATGGAGCATCAGAAGTAGCTTCGTTATGGAGCAATATGTAATTTATATTTGTACATTTATGTTAGTGGCTGATATCAATTCACTGTGTATATGTTGGTCCTTTACTTCAGACATGACCCAGACTGTAGACTTGTGTGTGTATACTGATATGCACATACGCAACTTCAATTAGCAGACCATCCTGTACCTTCACAGCAAGACACCGAAATGTAACCTCTGGACTTGTATAACAAGTGTGTGGTTTCATTCCTTCCTGACGTGGGCATTATTGTTCATGTTTTGTGGCAGCTATTGAACTCCCTTCATGAAAAAGACAAAGCGAAACATGTCAAAGTATGAATGAATGTTTTTATTATTGTTATTATTATTATTATTATTATTATTTATCAAAAATGTAGCTACATTATTTGGATATTATGTGTCATACTGGAATAAATTGTAAAATGATTTAATTTTATATGCTACAAATAAAACTGATTTATTTATGAAATATGACACTGCCTGAGTACAGTCTGTTCAAACAAAATGTGATGCTAACATGCAGAAGGTATAAAAAAAAGCAAGACTCCCAAAGAAAATCCTCCAGCTATATCATTGTGTAGTCCCAACCGATTCTCAGACAGACACTGAGCAGGGTCAGTCTGTTCTTATATAACAACCATGGAGGCTATCTCCTGACTTTCTGTGCTTTGGAATGCTATTCTGCAGCGAGCTAGCTTGCGTTAATTTGATCTGGCTAAGCCATACACTTGACTGATTCTAAGAGAAAGAAAAAAAAAGATTAAGTCCACGAGTAGCAATGAGTATGGGAGTATGCCAAGAATCTTAAGTGCTGCTCTGAATGGGCTGGGATTAGACACCATGCAAGGGGGGACAATGAGTATTATTGTATACAATGGGTTGTATACAAAGAATTGCATTCCCGGGTACGTTTTTTTTTTTCACACAGCGGACTAGCAATTCCAAATTGACCTAATTCATTAGTAGTTGTCTTTTAAAGTGAATTAGTTGCATTGGCCTCTGTTGGCTCTTAAACTGCAGGGGTCTGCTAAACATGTTGTAAACAGCCCAGGCGAAGTAGGGAGGGCTTAAATCTGTCTAAATTTAACAGGCACCAAGAAATACTATTATGAGGTTGAAAATGAGGAAGCACAGGAAACAGGGGTAACATAGTTTCTTCGATGGTCATAGAAACCTCAAATTCAGTTTTCCAGCTCCTGAAACAATGTGTTGCTACCATCAGAAATAACACTTTACCCTTCCTCTGGTGTTGTCATAATTTATGTTTACCTGAACTCAGATTGGTCCAGCTTTAAAGTTGTATCACCCAAAGATACATGAAACCAGTGCAATATGAAATGCATAATTAAAGAGCACAATAAGTATCCGTCTGAAAAGGATGTGTGTTATTTTTCTTTTTGAGACATGCGATTTGATGGCAGATGCTTGCACCTGGTACAAATACCTACAGTGCAGTTTGTACTGGGGTAGGGAGAGCTCAGGGGCAACGACAGGGAAGGGTTTCTTTTTTGATCCAGGTAGAGGGAGTGGCTCAGGAATGCAGCAGTGGCTCAGAAAGCAGACATCCTGATGGGCGGCAGATGTTGGAAAATATTTCAGAGCAACATGTTCACTTTAGCTAAGAAGATTTTCCAAATGTACAAACACTCCCAAAGAGCTCACATGTATCAACTAAAGGCATTTAATCTTGTCACAAACAACAATAAAAACATGTCTATTTGGCACTCCTGAACAACATTTATGCACAGCTGCTGAAAACAAGTCTTAATTGGGTGTATTTAAATAGAGGTCTAGCGGAACACATTGCCTTTGATTGAGCAGCATACCACACAGGATGTGCCCACTGAGGTTTTACAGATTGCTCACATGAAAGGCTTCTGAGGTTTACCTAATCACAAAGATGTGTGGCTACCCCTTGCAGATCGGATTTACAGTCCAAACACTTCCAGGGAGACCCCTTTTTGCTCTTTGCTGCCCAAAAAAACAAAAACATTTCCATCTTGGTCATTCAGTGTTTGGAAAGTGCCGTGCAATCAGAAGTCATTTGTCTTGTTGACACAACGCAGCTAACTTGGTTATGTAATGGCATCTGTATGTTACGTGAGCAGTCCTTTCGGTCATCCGTAGCATTCCTTTATAATGTACAGACTAGCATAGTTCACATCCTTCAGTGTCCCTGCCAACGCAGCACAAACCTGTAAAATATATTGCTCTCAGACACACACGCAAACAAAGCTCTCACACACATGCGCCCCTGCAATTAAATCACTCAGTGGCTACCTCATTCCCTGAACCCCAAATGTTTTTATATGACAAAGACATTAGCATTAAAGCTCCATCAAGCACTACGTAATGCTGTGCAACCAGAAGCTAACGGGATTGAGAGTGGTCATTACAACATGCTGGAAGCTGCTGAGCACTGATGTCAGCTATTTAACAGCCCCCTTGTCTCTAACCTCAGATTAATATGCACTGTTATAAGGAACCCAGGGGCAAGAAGCATGGAGGGTTTAAGGCTGGCCAAAAGTACAAATGCAGAGGGACCAAGTTGTTTTAAAAAGCACCATCTGCTGGACTAAATAGGTAAAAACATTTGGTTGAAATTAAATAGACTTTTTACTCTTGCACATTCTTAATATTCATCATATGTGTTGGTGAAAATACTACAAATGATTATATTACTATGAATTTGCATATTAAATGTAACATTTCTCACTGAAACAAAGTGATGTAAAAGACATCCATTTGCCAAATCCTAACAGGGCGTGGGACCCTCTTGTTAAATCAGCATGAACACACACACACAACAATGACAGCAATGCAAGTCTCACAACACACCCATTAGGTCCACATCTGCAATTACATAAGAATAACTGATGAGCAGGCTTAGGGGAAAATCAGAGCTGATTCCCTCACAGGCTGTTGGATTGTTCCGAGGGTCCCCAGAGGGCTACTGGCTACTGGAGTGATTACTTTCTCAAACAGGCTGAGCATTGATGGGAGAGGCAGCACTGAGCCTTTGGGCGTCTTGAGTCTCAGCCTAATGGAGACAATGTTGGACTGAATCATCTCTAAGGGGGCAAATACAACGTCAACTTCAACAGCTGAGCTAATGTTGGCATATCTCTCCAACTGTTGTTTAACATGGGCAGAGCAATTACATCACAAAATCACATGCTGTAATTTTGCCTTCACTATTAAAATGTTTAAGGGATGTTAACACTACAGCTCTTTTTTTTAACAATTACAATTGGCTTCCAAAAGGGTTATAAAATGTGGACTCAGGATGGGAGGTTACGTAAAGTGAATGTTGAATCGAGTTTTTACATACATTTGTGCTGCATCTTCAACTTCAGCACAATGTCAAATTTGAATGTATACAGGCATTGAAAGTCTAAACTAAACACTATTTCATCACCTGTAGATTGTTGTATGATATAGTTACTTAATAGTGAGCTAATTCAAAGGAGATAAATGAAAAAAAGGACCAGAAAGTGACGCTTTTGACCACTACTCTCTAAAAAAGCTACCGCCTTCTATATTAAGAAATATGCTCTATTTGACAATTAAACTTGTTTCTAATTCTGGTCACATAAATGCAGAGAAGCTAGATCCTATCAGCATCATCCCTATAACTGACATGTAAAAAAAAAAGAAGAGATTTGAGAAGGGGTTGTTCTCTGGTCAGGAAAATGATTTTCTGCGGTTCCTATGGAACATTAAGTGACAAGAGTGATGTATTTTCCTTCTCTTTTGTCTCCCCCATGCTGGGTAATTGCAGGCTGGTTTCCACAATTGTGGCGAAATAAGGGCCAGTAAGGCCTTAGTCATTGCATTGCCACCCATTTTCCCCTGAAACACAATTCAGATTTCTTCTGCCTCTTTTGATCTGGAGTTAACAATGGTTGAGCCATGGAAATTGCTAATGAGTGGCAACTATGACTCGAGGCTTCGGCACTAAAAAGCGCCTGCTGGCCTCCCCCTGTCACAAACCACAGTAAAGTCACCTCACAAAGAAACAGATATAAATGTAAAAAAAGCACATTCACATGCTCTTACCAAATGTGGCCTTACATCTAGCAGTCTTAATTCTAGCGTCAGTAAAAACCAACAGATTTTGCAGCACAGATGGCACATTTGTGGTGACATTAAAGAAAACAATTTAAACACATGATGTTGCATAATTAAGTGTTAAGGTTCTCAACACATATCAAGCTTTCTGAATGTATTATCCCAGGCCAGGTAGGATATATAGAGTAATTCATTATAGCATATGGATCTGCTCCAGGGTTTCTTGCTATTGGACACTTCAAGAACACCTCTGCAGAGCTAAGATGCTTTAAACACCTCAGCTTCCTTCACTGCCAAAGAGCAGCATTCTCACTCCATGTTTCTTGATACGAGTGGGGGGATATAGTTCAAGGAGACAATTTCAATTCGAAATTCATAGGGTCCGTACAACCAGAAGAACTTTAAGTATCTCGGCCTGTGGAGTGAGACTATGGAACAGTGTGAATGTGGAGCTAAAGCAATGTCCAGACAACCAGTTCCAGAGGAAATACAGAGAAATCATTTTCTCGAGGTACAGGGATGGGGAAGGTGTTTGACTATGTGTATGTGTATATGTGTGAGTATGTAGGTGTGTATATGTATGTGTGCATATATGTATATCAGTGTATGTATGTGTATGTATATGTGTATATGTATATATGTCAATCAACAGATAAAGCCGATTAATAATATCAATAATAATGCATAAAAATGATAATTATTGTAGATAAGATGTAGATAGATTGTAATTATAAATAAATCATTTAGGGACAAGGGGGTGAGATTAAATAAGTTATACTTCTTCTCACTCCTTTTCGAACATTAGATGTGGCACTGTTTATGTTGCTAATGCTGTTGTTGTTGTTGTTGTAAATGTCATTTTTAGTTTTGTCATTTTTTTGTTTTTATTTGTTTTACATGACTATGCAATGCAACATTTGTTTTGTTTTTGTAATTTTACTTGTTCGAAATAAAAATGTATCAATCAATCAATATCTGGGCTACACAAACTACCGCCTGTTGATCTCACACTTTATCATTGACTCTAAAATACTTGCACTACTTCATAGCGGGCAGCATCTTGAATCGTTAGATGTAATGAGTTTCATAGCAAGTGCAAACTGAGCCCCACATTTCCTCAGAGCATAACCACGTAAGACTCAACAGCAATTATATCCAAAAAGAAGATCAAACACGGCAGATCAGATGATATGACTTCAAAGTGAATTATCATTGGCCATCAATTGTGAAAGGGTAGCCTACAGGACAGGCGTGGGCGTAGATATCAAACAACAAGTCCCTCAGCAGAAGTATAAAGTCCCTAGATGCCTTCTTCTCCGGGACCCCCACTAATACCACGGTGCTCAGCCAGGGGAATTGAGAAACTAAAAAAAAAAAGAGCACAATCCAGCACAAGCCAATCTGCGTGGATAGGTGTAGGACTTTAACAAAACTCAGTTACAAATATGTGTCCCAGTCCAGTATGGTGTTACAATGCTAGATTGATATGGAGTCACTTGGTCACATGGAAGCTATTGAAAAAAGCATTTTCTCTAAAATAGGAAATAAATGAGGTTAGAATGATGAGCACATGTTGTTGGGGTCATTTGGTACATGCTGTTACCCAGTTAACTAATATATAGTTATATTTGGCAATGTCTATATAAAGTAAGGAGAAAACTGAAAACAGAAAGTCTGTTTAGATCCAATGTTAGCAGGTGCTCTAAAATCAACTGCAACACGATTACCTTGAGGCTGATAATAAAAGAATAACAGACAACAAGCAGGCTGTGTTTGCTCGGACTGTCACATTGAAACAAGACAGACAGAGGGAACATGTGAATCACTTCCTGCTAACGACTTACTGCAGATCGGTCTCCGAGGTGACCATGGTGACAACATTGCTGGTCTGTTTGAATTTAAGTGTGGTAGTGGCTTTTGTTTATCCTAAGAGCAGGATGAATTCACTCAGCCAAAGGCTCTTGAGCTTTCCGCCTAAATCTGTCCTAAAGACTGACTTAACAGGTAAGTAATACTTATGCTGTGTACAAAGAAAAGTACCCACATGTGACCTGCATTTTATAAGTATGGACTTATGAAGAAAATGTTTGGAAACATCACAAAGATTGAGCCTGTGCTTCCGGTCAAGGCTTTTGTTGACTGAAGACAACTAGTAGGATAAAAAATAAAGGGTTTTAGATTTTATAATATCAATGACAATGAACAGGCAATAAAAAACCACTGTTGTTCAGCATTTCTGTGTTCAGGAAAAACAGATGGCATCATTTAGTGGTACTTCTCCATGTTTGGAACAGCATGAGAAGCAAAACTATAGGTTACTTACGTAACCCCAGTTCTCAGAGCAACATGAAGTGAGATGTCTCACTATGGGATGCGCCTCAACGCGTATGCAAACAGAAGCATCAATCTAATTACGCCAATCCTGATTGGCTGGTGATCTTGACGTCTACATCAGGGAATCCACCCACCCTATAAGTAGCTTGCGCTACCACGCAGTGTCATTCAAAATAAGCACCTCTTCTCGCTTCGCCTTAGCAAGAAGGGCCGTCTGNNNNGTGTGCCTTGGCATGTTACTCTGAGAACTGGGGTTACGTAAGTAACCTATAGTTCTCATTCATAACACTCCGTTCGATGTCTCACTATGGGATATTGAAACTCCCGTATTGCTAGACATGCTTATCTCGAAAATCACCAAAACAACCAGAACTTAACAGGTAGAACCCTGTCTCAACACGGGGCCCAGCACTGCGCGGGCCACACTTGGAGCAGAGACATCTAGCCTGTAAAAGCGGACAAAAGTGAGCGGTGAGGACCAGCTCGCTGCTGCACAAATGTCTTGGATGGAAACACCCTTGAACAAAGCCCAGGATGTAGCCAGTCCACGAGTAGAATGAGCATGCAGGCCCGTTGGTGCCTGGAAACCCTGACTCGTATAAGCCAGAGCAATCGCTTCCACAATCCAGTGGGAGAGCCGTTGCCTGATAACGGGCTTGCCCTTCTGAGGGTTAGCCTAGGATATAAAGAGTTGGTCATTGCAACAAAACTCTTTTGACCTGTCCATATAGGTGCGTAAAGCACAAACTGGACACAGCAAATTCGGCCGCTGTTCCTCAGAGGAACACAGTGATGGAGGAAATGCCACAATGTCAATGGGGGTTCATGAGCCAACCACCTTAGGTATAAAGGCAGGGTTGTGCTTCAGCAACACTCTCGTTTGCCCCGGGGCAAACTGAGTGCATGAAGGATGTACAGAGAGCGCATGAATGTCACTGACTCGCTTGGCAGATGCCAGAGCCAGTAACAGCACTGTCTTCAGTGACAGTTGTTTCATGTCAGCTTCTTCCAGGGGTTCAAATGGAGGTCGAGTGAGCCCATCTAAAACCACTGTCAAGTCCC
>NW_011361498.1:598205-625941 GCF_000735185.1 Notothenia coriiceps
CCTGGAGGGGATACAGCGCGACTAAGCCGGCCGGCCAGGTTACGTTCTGTCCACCGCAGCGCGTCGTCTCTAACCTCGGCGAGCGCGACACAGTCCCGACCCCGAGTTATTCTTGTCCGCCCGGTCGTTGCGACTTCGGCCTTCGGGGGCGCGGGCACAGTCCGACCCCCAGCGCCATCGGGCCGTTCTCGGTGGCCTCCGCCTCGGGGACGCGACAGGAGATTCCGACCCCGGAGGGGTTGGACCTGGAGTGGTACAAGCGTGGGCGCCTCCCACAGCGACCTCAACCTCGATATACCTCCTTCTTCTCCTACGGAGGACTCAAGGACGGACAGCTGAGGCCTACTCATTGCTCCTACTGTTAGAAGTAAAGTAGCACGGTTCCGGGACGTTCGGGCCCTCGCTACCAGCGCGAGAGGGGCCCCGGCTTTTCGTGTCGTCGAGCGGGGACCGCGATTCATACCTGAACGTCCGGGCAACACAGGTTGCGCGACGCAGGTCCGACCTTGTAGGGTGACCGGACTTCACCGGTTTCCTCTTGGAGGTTCTAGAGCGATGCTCCCCTCTAACAGCTCGTTTGATCGGACGGCACACCCTGCTCCAGCCGTCGCTAGTGCCTGTATAACGGAGGTACACGTCGCGACACGTCAGGTTCGGGTGCCCGTTTCGTTGACCCTTAATACCAGCCATGTCCTCTCTCGGTCCACCGGGGAGTTGGACTTGCTTGGAGGTTCTGGCCCTTTTTTTCTCCTACAGACCTGTACGGAAACAAGGCGCTTCCCGTTAAACCGAGGGCCCGGCATCGAAGCTACGTCGACTCTACGCCTAGATTTTTTCTTTCCTTCTGCTCCGGAGAGGTCGACAAAGGGCTTTTCCCAGCGTCGGCGGTGGGAAGTCGCCAGGGCCGGCCGCCCGTCCGGAAGTAGGTTCGACGGAGTGCAGGACGGCGCCAAGTTCTATTGGCTTCGGTCGTCCGGTCGTCGGGGCAGTGGCCCAGGGGGTCGGGGTCCGGTGCTCACGCTTCCTACTCGACCGGTTCTTCGGAGAGGCCAAGAGCCCGTCAGACCGGCGAGTTCAGTCCGTCGGTCTCTACCCCAGCAATGATTTTTTTCATTTATATGAATGTATAATCGTATAGAAATTTTTTTTTCATTATATTAATGTAGATGAGCAATCGACATATGGGTATTTCATTTAGCCCAATGGAAATGAGCAATGAAATGAGCGTCCCCGGCGACGGGGAGGGGATCGTCCGTCTAGTGCCCGTCTGACGTCCGCGGGGCTCCATTCGCACGGTGTCAAAACGGAGACGCTCTGTTAGGGTGAACGTTGGGGGGGTTAATTTTTGGAAAAAATTTTTTAACCCCGGTAATTCCTTTCTGTTATTGTGTTCAGAAAGAAAACTATACGAGGAAATTGTATTTTTATCCGATGGTTCGGATGCGTGTTTTTCTCGAATTTGTCAGACACTTTCATCATTTCTGTGATTAATTACTTTGGTGCAAAGTTCTGCGGGTAATAAGAATAAGAATAGGTAAGAAAATACTCGCGTCATTGCCATTCCATAGATTAATTGAATAAATAAATCACAAGGTATTCAAAAAAAAAAACAAAAAAAAAAAAAAAAAAATATTGTCTCTACAGTTTTTGGATTTCACCATCTCTGTACCGTCTTAACGGATATTGTTACTTCCCGCGCCCTGTGTAACTCTCCGACAAGTATGCAGCTCTCCGCGTTTAGTTCTTTCTCTTCGCTTCGCCGCGGGGCAACTCCTCAAAAATCGTCTACTTTTCTGAGGTCGGTACAAAATACGTCGTGGCCGTTTTGCACCTCTACAACCTACCCCGGGTTAGCGCGTCTAATGCATGGATTACGTACATATGTTTGCCGCCGCCGCGCCTTTGGTGAGAACAGGAACAGTCACTCACACTAGATAAAATATTTTCATTGCTTCATTTGGCGCACAAGCCCCGTTACAAATATTCGCATCACACTAATGACTTTAAGTATCATTGGCAAATGTGATAGGCAATGCGCCCTGTTTTCATTATAATCGTCATTGCGCAATGAAACATTGAAATCACCCAGATGAAACATGCGCAATGTGGTTGAGACAGTGTTCGGCTGGCGGGTCCAAAAGTCGTGGTCGCTCCTTCTTCTTCGCCCTGTCGGGGAGAAGGAGCTGCTCTCTCGACCTTCAAGGGACAAAGAGGTCGAGGATCTTTGCAAACGGTCAAACAATCTACCGAGGTACACAAAAGCCTCACCGGTAGGGTCGAGGGTAGAAGGGGCGGAACTAGCTTGGCGTGCTAACCGTCGGCGGAGGCTCTTAATGGTGAAGCGGGACACAATGCCTGCACGAGCCGGGGTTATCGATAGCCTCCTGGGCGTGTTCCAGCCCGAGGCAGGATGAGCAGTACCTGGGGTGAGTCTGTTGCCTTGAGATCTTAAACCCGCGGCCGCATAGCCGAGCCTCCGAGTCCCTGACTCCTCTGGTGTGAGGGAGAGAAGGGTCCATCTTTGTTCGCCGGGGTGTCGGCGTGGAGTGGACACGCTAGTAACAGGTACGTTACCGAGAAAAAAATCCAAACTTGCTATTAGTCCGAAAGGAAAAAGTGACAGCGTAGATTTGATTCTTTAAAGAATATTAACTGGTGTGTTAATACCTTTTGTTTTTATCTCCGTCTCCTCTGGTGTGAGAGAGAAAAGAGAACGTCCTCGCTACCGTGGTGTCAGTGTGGAGGGAAGAAAAGCTAGCAACAGGTATGTTACTAGCTTGAAGAAAAAAATCAAACCTTACCGTAATTTCGAAAGAAAGAAACGGCGAGGCAGATTACAATATTAACTGGTGTGTTAATATTGTTCAGTCTTCTTGCAAAGCAAAAAAGTAACCGGCAAGCGCCCGTCGACCGAATGTTAGCTTTGGGTTCAGTCTGTGGACCGTTAAGCTAGCCCGGCTACTGATAATTCGAGATGTGCTCGGAAGCGAGAAGAGGTGTTTGAAAGATGCTGCGTCGTAGCGCAAGCTACTCATAGGGTGGGTGGATTCCCTGACGTAGACGTCAAGATCACCAGCCAATCAGGATTGGCGTAATGAGATTGATGCTTCTGTTTGCATACGCGTTGAGGCGCATCCCATAGTGAGACATCGAACGGAGTGTTATGAATGAGAACATCGGTTGTATGTCAATTTATAATGTGACATAAGCATGCAAAATTGTAGACTTGGTTGTAGATGAAAAGTGTTTAATTTGGAGCACTGAAAATGTTTTCCATGCATTTTGGAGGTTCTGCCTGTTAAATGTTTCTTAGTGTGGCTAATGACAGTGTGCCATGTGAAAGTGGGTAACATTAGGCCCTGAAAATATGATGTTGTGCTTCAGTACCTGCCTTTCCTGAAGCAGAGTCCTGCCAACATCAGCCTGTTTCTGGGTAAGGCCACCACAGCAGGGCCGTGTCCCTGAAAGTACTCTCATAAAAAAAGCAGCTCTGCACGCAGCACAATTGAACTCTGCCCACCAAATCAAGAGTAATTAACTGCAAACCAACTACATACATTTGAAAGGGCAATTTACTTAAATAAGATCAATTATTTCAAATGCTTATGTTCACCACTGACTAAAAATATCTCAAATGTACTTTTAACAGCAAAGAGAAACAAAGCAGAGCTTTTCTGTGGTCGCATTGAGTAACTTTATTGAGATAGAAAATTAAGAGAACTGCTAAAATAAAATGGGTGGTAATTCAAACCAGGCAAAGCCGGGACAAATAAAGGAACAGATGTGTGCAGGCACCGGAGTTTGGTACTTTCATCAACTTGGTGGTATGTTACATGGGTTTTTGCACAGTACAGTGTATTTGTCTGCTGAAAATGAACCACATGTCAAAGTACTTTATGTTTTTTTATTTTAGATCAATAGTACTGTGGGTGGCACGAGAAGGCCTAACACAGCCACCATGTTGCTTCTTAAATAACTCAATTGCCTTTTTGTGAAATATTGCTGTTTGCTTTCTTGCTTGGAGTGAGAGAAAACAGATTTTGGCATCTTTGGACGGAGGCAAGAAAGCTGTTGCCCCGTTTCCAGTCTTTACGCTAGAATAGTTATCCAGCTGTTGGCCTAAGGCTTGTGTTTCCCAGACAGTGTGGTATTAATCCTTTCATCTTGGCAAAATAATAAACAAGAATATTTTCTGAGATTTTGAAAGCAATGTCATTATCTCTTTGTTTGGTCATCCGCCAGCCTATTTTTGTACATATTTCAAACAATGGCATATTAAAGTTCCAAGACAAATCTGCAACAAACACCATTTCTGCAGCAAAAAATAAACAAACCCTTTGCCGTTTAGTGACCAAGCTGTATGAAGGCTCAGCTGGACATTACAAGAACAGTGTGTCCAAAATGTATGGTAAAACATAAATATGGACATTAAAATGGAACTTGGAAGGAAAAAAAGTTAAATGAGTGATGGGTCTCTACGTCCTCTCTCGCAGAGGGATGCGCAGTCAGATGTGAGATCATTGCCTCTGACTGCAGAAGGGTGGAAAATGCGTCATCAGCGGACGGACATCAAAGAGCGCCCGTCCATAGGGGTTAACATCCACAAGAGGTTATAAAAACACATCTATAAACACAGGCCCCACCAATGAGCCACACCGTCAACTATATCTGGCAGTCTGTTGTTGTCATAAACTAACATTAGGTAAGAATATGGTACGCAGAGGCATCACATGCGTAAGCACATTCACACAGGGAGACACCCCAGAGGTGAAAAACGAGCATGTCAACATTAGCTTTTATTAGCTGATGGAAAAATCAGACTAATGGTATAAGTGAAGCTTGACAGAAGGGAGAAATGTGTTAAACTTTAAAGGTGATAGAAGTGCAGTAAGGTGCTGGTTTCCTTTAGTTTTTATATTTAAAGAAATTGACGGAGACACATGACCCTATGAGTGTTTAACACAGACTGCTCTTGAGTGCTGTGCTTTATTATCTTAAGAGAAGAGCATTTTTTGAAGATTCTCAAAGATGTTTTTAATGACAATTATAAACTATCTAAGATAATAAAAACACTTAAAGGAATTGGAATTGATGCACACTATTTTCCTTTCAAACAGGACATGATCTTAAGGTCCATTTGTCCTGTGCTCTGGAGTTTGATCACATGATCTATATGAACAGATGGGAGTCTAATGATCATAATCAAATTCTTCAGAACAGACGATACATTGACATAAAGACAGGTATTATAGAAATTCCAAGATATTTTAAGAAAGGCAAAGAATAAAGTGAACTGATGAATATGATGAGAATACCATAAAACAATATATTAGCCATGTTTGGTGCAATATTAGTGAAAGGACAAATGGACAAACATTTCCAAAAAATGTCTTTATTTAAGAAATTATGGTTCGAGACAAATAAGGTAAACCTAAATAAAAAAACATTGAAATGATTCCATATATACACAATTATAAAGTGGTATCTAAAAACAACTGAAAACACTGTCTGGTGGCAATAGTCTTCCGTACACTGACACAAGATTGATGACTTCCTGTCAGATATGTCTGCGCCCTCGCTCATTTCACCATGAACATCTGGGCATTATCATTTCAGACCACAGCTGACAGCAGCATTAGCTGACTAATTTTCCTACTGACACTGATGGGTATGAACAGGCTCTTTCACAGGATCCTCCTTAGCCATGCTGACCTCAGCTGTTCTCTGACAGCTCAATTGTAATCAGTAACCTCATTAATACACAGAGCCCTGCTGCTGTCACTGTGTGTATTAATACCATCGTTAACATTTAAGTCCTCCCTGTCATTAATCATCTCCATGTTATTAGCAGGGCTTTTGGCATTATCACAGCTCCTACCACATGGGGTATTGTCTTCAATGTTTCCTTCCTCCTCCTCTTCCTCTTCATCACTACTATCTGGGATTTCTCCCTCCTCTACATCTTCATTCCCTGCTTCTCTCTTGGCCCTTTTCATTTGTGGGGCTTCAGTTTCAGGGTTGGTGTCTGGGGTTTCTGTCCAGATGTTGCTTGGTGAAACTCGGATCACATCTTCCTCCTCTCGGTCCGCCCGTTCCCTCTTCGTTGCGAAACTATTGTAGGCTGATGCGGGTTCCGCTGAAACAATATGACCCATTCGGTGTATGAAAAGCATGATCAAACACAGCTCTAGCAGCAGTTAAACATTCTTACAAGTCAATAGGTAACCAAAAGTGATCAGAGCGGTCAGTTGCAAAAATATGGTTAGAGCACAGCTTGGGGTCATGCTTCGAGCCGCATGGAGGAAAGAGAGGAAGAGTACAGACAGTTTGGGAATGATGACGCTATGGTTTGGCTTCATGCTGGGTTCCAGGGTGAGGCTGGGTGCCAAGCAATTAGTTATGCAATAAAGCAGAATAGACATGTGTGAAAGAAAGACTGCAGAATAAATGACTGTAAGAATGATAATTGTGAATTATATGCAATTACACCCCAACATGATCTCCTAACAGTCTGCTGAATCATAAAACGAATGAACCCATTTAAAAATCACTTAAAGTCTGTATTCTAATACATGGTTATAAGCTGATCCCACAATATGAGAGATAAGTGTAATTCAGTTTCTGTTCTTTGTGCTGAAACACGCAACACAATTGAAAGGAAAAGCCTGCCTTGCAATTGCCACTTGTCTTTCGCACGGACATTACTTATAGGATTAAAAGGCTCTAACATGTTTCAACCCTATAAAGTTGAGGTACGGAGTTTGAGTTATGGGTTAAGAGCATTCTCAACTAAGTATAAATAACAAATACAAGCCTGCTTTGGTACTTTGTTGACTGTGATGTATCCACCTATATGTTTTTGTCATAAAGGGGCGGCAATGGCTCAGTCTGTAGGGACTTGGCCTTGGAACCGAAGGGTGGCCAATGGCCAGTTCACTTCCCGATCTTTCAGAGCAAAGGAGCAAAAATACATTTGCTTACATATGCGATTCAATTTGTATTTTTGATGTAGTGCGGATATCAACTTTGGTGTTTCAGGCTGATATCACTTTAGCAGACGATGGTCACATCTGCATGTGGTATTGTGCCTTAAGGCTCAATAGTGTATTGGTACAGGGGTAATGATTCAAAATGGCCATATAGTGGTACTGACAGCAAAGCGATATATAACTATTTTAGAATAGAACTAATTGTAGAAAAACCGTCATATACTGTTTACACCGCCAAATGTTTTTAGTAATTATGTTGTTGTTTTTTTAATAGATTTATTTGGGCAACCAGTGCCTTGATTGAAGGGAGAGTTTTGAAAGGGGGAAGGGAACACAGCAAATGGTCCCAGGCCGGATTCGAATCATTGTCCTCCCCATGTGGATCAAGCCATAGTACATAAGCCGCCTGCTCTACCATGAACATTTTTGAAAATTATTTAACAATATTACCCATACAACAGGTAACAATGTTAAAATATATTTGTTGAGGTGCTCAAGGTCAATAAGGCAGCGAAGAGTGAGTCCTGACTGGCTGAATGCAGTTTTAGCCAGAAAACAGGCTCTACACTGCAAGTTGGGAGTCTGCTAGACCCTCAACATTCCTTTATCCTCACTGATGTGCCGCCGCCAGTGTCCAATTGCTCTTTATCACTTCCTGCCCAGCTTCCCAGGCCATGGCACTTGCAATCAACAGGATGTTTCTATGGCTAACATTATAACAAAACAGTGTGGCACCAAGGCCTTATCACTGAAAACACACACTCCTACTAAAATGACCTCATTCGTCATTGAGCCTGTGTGGGTCTGACAGTGTAATGATACTGGGTGGGTTAGTGTGGTCTTTGGTGACCATACTACCCTACTGGAATATACGAACACAGTTTGACCACACTGTGTAGAACACTAGTGCTGTATGCTTATTCATAACATGCAGTTGTTCATGACCTAGTTTAATTTCCAGTTCCCTAAGACAAACAGGTGAGAAAAGCCACAGGCTGTTTTTCTCCTATTCTGTCATTTCAAAACTTTTGAGGTCACCGTTGAAAAGTAAGCAATGTTTGATCCTCTTTTTGGCCACCGTCACTGTTGAGGTTAGGTTGATGTGAGTGATGCTGTGCAGCACACCCTCATTTCCGTTGGGGTAGCATGTTGCCATAGTGAAAAATAAGGGAACAAGGAGTCACAAAGTCTCAGCTAGAGAAACCAGCACATGATACAATGCTGTTGGAATTGGGGAAGTGGAGAGGGGTTTGTGTGTTGGGGCTACATAGGGTTTTTACTCATGTCCCACATGTTTAGTTACAGAAAAGATCAGTTGAAATGTGGTGAAGAAGGAATGATATCATGCTAACAAAGGATTAGTAGGTTAGTGTTGGTGCAGGAATTAGTTGAAGGGCATATCTTGTTATTGGTTGTTGTTTTTTGTACCTGGTCCTTTCAGTGGATACTCCTTCCAATGGTCTCTGAGTACAACATGCAGCACAGGATACTCAATCATTGTTTTGAAGCTCAGGTTGTCCTTTAGGGTCTTGCTAACGTCCAAGTGATGGTACCTGTTTCAGATCAAATTGAGACAATAAAAAGAGGTGATTACAAGACAACATATGCTGTGACTTTAGGCTAATTGCAAGTGTATGAAGCTTGAAACAAAGAAAAAATAGAAATTGTTGACACTTTTGAATAGACAACTGTATATTCCGGGCCGATTGTGGCACTTGATGGTTGAGAATAATTTAAGGATTGATAGAGTTTTTGATTCTCGGCTCTGCCGATTGAAGATCCTGCTTTGAGTTCTCAAGAGATGGAAACTGACCAAGCATCAACAACATATCTCACATGAAGCAGATCTCATACCCCTCCTTTGGCTCTTTGTATGAGATGACATCAGTCTTGTGTCTAAGTATTCCTGTCATGCATTAGTGACGGTCATAAATCACCAGACTAAAAAGTTAACTGGATTCTTTGGAGACAAGGCTTGCCTCTACACTCAAGTGATTTAGAACTATCCTGCTTAGGCTGTCACCACCGTAATACGAAGCATTATATATTTTTGGATGTTTACAGTAACTGGCACCTACGCCGCCAACCGTCAAAGCCATGCCAGAGTGGAGATTGTTGAGCCATTGTTTGTTTTGCTAAAAGCACGAGCACACTGAGAACCGCCTAGGTAGACACCCACTCTCAAAGCCAATCAAAGCACTCTGCTATAATGTGACATTTACAGGTCTTAACTGGCTGGGCTACTTCCAAGAAGCCCTCCCTCCTGGAAGAGTTTCTCAGAGGTGGGCGAGAGATCATTCCAGACGATACCACAAATAAATGGCTACATTTTTGGCACTTCCTGAGCGACAGGATAAAGGAAAGAAGAGATAGCCTGTGGGCTTCAAAACACGCAAGATATCTCTACAACAAATAGTTGAAGGGTATTTCTGGACCATGTCCACATTAGAAGAGAGGAAATAGCTAAGGTAATTTTAGGGTAGAAAAGATAACAATATGGTCGAAGGTTAAGTATTGAAATGTTGGTATGTGCAAAGTAATTATACAAAGCAGAATATCTCAAAGGACCGTAACCATGTGTAATCTGCATTCCAGACAAATAGTGTTTCCATTTCATTTGTTTTTGTGCCTGACTTACCGTATTAAGGAACACGGATGTTTTTTATTTTTGGATGGATAAACGTACCAAACAAAAACACGAGTGTATACAAACAACAGTGAGAGCAAGTTTAGATGGCAGAGCAGATTATAGCTCCCTGTGGTGTTGAATTAATCCATTGTTAAAAGTATTGGCAATTTCTAAAAACACAACTGGATGGCTCAGCCAACACACATCTGGTCTCTATATAGTGTTCTGGTGAAGAGAACAGAGGGCAACACTGATGTTCTCTTCACTGAGGTTCCTATTGTTTACCCCTCTAATGCTGACACCCATCAGCACGGATACAGAAGAAGGTACAAGGACAACAAATATTACAAAATATTATGATCCTGAAAATACATGATTGTGATAACAAATAATTATGTTGAAAACTCATTGTAATTCAGTTCAAAAAATAAACTGGGCCTGTCCAGAGATGCCTGCTAGTTGGTACTATCATTGAAACATATGTAAGACTGAAAGGTTCTTGTTCAACTAGGCATTATTTTGAACAACAACTCAAACAACAATTTCAACAGCGACATTGCAACTTCAAGTGCCACCATTTCTGTTCTCCAGTAATTAGTGGAATGCTGTGCCACTGCGTTCCACTATAGTTCTTCGAATCTTTTTTCTTCCTCTTCTGATTATTTCAGCCAATACTTTAGCTCTCCATAACTTCAGCCTAGTTTCAGCTACAGAAACCATTCAAATATTAAACTATTCAGCCTTTTCAGGAATCGATGGGAAACCTTCAACTTTTAAAAAATATTTTATACTTTTTGAAATATTCAGCTTTTTAAACATGGAAGTCAATGGGAGATGCTTTCAAATCCTCTTTTCCTACACCTTGCGCCACATGCTTCTCCTTCCACATACTTTCAGCTAGACACTTCATTCCAACTTTAAAATGATCAAAAGACCTTCAGCTATAAAACTTGTTATTCAGATTCTTCATATCTTTTACACTTCTTGAGATATTTAACTTAGTTTGGAGCTTGGTAGAGAGGCCTTTTTCAGATTTTAACATCAGTGTGGATGGAGCAACTCGTTAAGGCTTAGGGTGCGTTCACACCTGCCTTGTATAGTCCGGTTGAATCGAACCCTGTTGCGTTTAGCCGCTTGGTGCGGTTCATTTGGGTCGGTGTGAACACAATCCGAGACCTCTTAAGTGAACTGCACAACCGGACTCTGGTCCGCTAAAATAGGTGGTCTCGGACAGCTTGCTTGCGAACTCTGGAGCTGTTCATTGCTGGTGTGAACGCAGTCCGCACCAAAACATAGGAAGCGCAGTATTTACGTGTCACAAGAACGCGGATATCTTCAAAATCTTTAGCGAAAGAGTCTTTCAAGACATCCGCGGTTGTTTAGTTAAAGACTGAAGCAGAATGAAGTGTTGAACAGTGTCGTGTAGAGTAAAAATGCTCCGTCAGCTGTTCCTAAGGCTGACTTCATCTCTGGCTACGCTTCCCTGCAGTCTCTGGATTTCCTTGCTCTCACGGAGACCTGGATTACTCCATCCAACACATCCACCTCAGCAGAGCTGCTGAGGTGGATGTGTTGGATGGAGTAATCCAGGTCTCCGTGAGAGCAAGGAAATCCAGAGACTGCAGGGAAGCGTAGCCAGAGATGAAGTCAGCCTTANAGATTGATGCTTCTGTTTGCATACGCGTTGAGGCGCATCCGATAGTGAGACATCGAATGGAGTGTTATGAATGAGAACTGTATACATTTCAATAATCATAACATCATGGCCATAACCAATAACATACCATTTCCAATATGATAAAACATTGACACCCTCAAATGGAAATATGTGTTTAATCAGACACACTGAGAACTTAGATTCAGAGAGTCCTTTACCTCACCTGAGCTGAGGTTATCCCGAGCTTGAATGACACACAGAGACCAATCAACGGCTTTGATTTATGATCTGTATGACAGTGACCATGTCGGCAGGCCACATCATGTAGACAGCCAGTCACTCAAAAAATCCTCAGGCCAGCCGGCCACTTAACAGGGCAGGCCATCGGGAAAATAAAAATAAAAAACCTAAATGGGTCGTGAAATATACTTCGGCGGCCGTTAATATACCTGGGCGGCCCGCCCAAGTATAGTCTATGTGTGGGAAACCCTGCATGTGATCAGCTCTCCTGATCGGCCTTTATAGAGAGCACCGATCGATCGGCAGAGAGTGAAAATCGATCGGAGCATCCCTACTTTTTATACCACTTTATAATGTATAATGCGGTTATAGACTCTATCAATTTGCATTCAATTATTTTACCTAGTTGGTCTAGCTACTGGGTTTACACTTTGTGAGATGCCGTGCCTTTTATATAGGGTTCTTTTAGCTTATCAAACCTTGCCGTTTTTCAAAATCATTCCTAATGCATTTTTTTCACAAGCATGCTGAACTCTCCCTATTGCTCCTGTTTTCTGTTAAGATGTCAAATAAATCATCTCTTTCTCCATTCCACTGAAACATCTTCGTATGACTCCTTGTCACCATCCCTTTGTTCTTGCTGCAACTAATCAATCCACAAAAACATTTCTTACTTCTGTATGCAGCCTTTAGGTTTTTCATATCCTTTTTTGTTGCTGTTGGCAGGGTACTTAACGGCATGGTATCACCACCATTACTTATTACCACACACATTTACTGTTAACCATCAGTCCAATCTCTGTTCACTCTGCTTTCAAGTGGGGCCATTGGGAAATACTATACACACTTGTCTTCACTTTGATCATGGTTAGTTGACACATCACATTTTGGTCCTTCATACATTGTGGAAAAAGCATGTTCCAGCCTGGCTGATTTCATAATGTACGTTTTTCACTGCTTGGTTGATGGAGGGCTCTTACTCTAAAGCAACAGCAGGAAGTGTTCAGCAAAATATATGCTAGGTATGGTTTTAAAGCACATCACCATTCTTCAGTAGTATGGTTGGTAAAAAAGAAAACAGGAATGTTTACATGTTTTTTAATGCAATATTTCAATACTGAATCAATGTAGCAGAGTGTTGCTACAAAACCTCTGTGAGCTCAACATAATAGACCTCCATCTCCAAAGC
This sequence comes from Notothenia coriiceps, assembly GCF_000735185.1. NCBI lineage: Eukaryota > Metazoa > Chordata > Actinopteri > Perciformes > Nototheniidae > Notothenia > Notothenia coriiceps. The sequence continues at coordinate 610,910 of NW_011361498.1, forward strand.
AGTTTGGTCTTGTTTGCCTGCTGTGAAGGTGCCATGCAAATGCACAGTTACATTGGAAAATTGATATAATTATAGAACCTTGATTAGGCCAATTCATGCTATTTCAAAAATACTTTAATGTAGCTGTAATGTAGACACTCATCACAGGTTTGTAGAAACATGACTGATATATCAAATATTGGATGTTGTACGATGAATAAATGCACAAAAAGATTTATGTAGTCAGAACTATATTCGACCCTATGGCGGAGGACGACTATTCATCACTATGATCGCTCACGTGCACCAACACTCTTACTTTCCAGAAATGAAGTTCAAATGAAACAATCAGCAGCAGCTTTAGTCAAATGTTTTTTCTGACTCCAGCAGACAGCCTTGTGGCTGCCATTGGCTTGATTAACCACTGCTGATGGAGAACAGAGTCTGGGTTCACTGCCATCAGAGGCAAACCTCACATCAGAATGGCAAGCAGCAATTTCATCAGTGTTGCAAACGCTGTCATCACAATTGGCCACATATCTGTGGGCTACATGCTACTCACTGGCTCTAAATGAAATTCCAAACAGCAAATTAACCAGAAATGTGAGTGTGCTGCATGAATTATAGGGAATCTCAACTTGCCAGTTGTCATGTTTGGTAGACTGAAGTTTAATGACTAGGTACCTACCGTATGTGTTATTCAAGATACATGAGATTTTTCTAAGCCCCACTTCGGCTCAAAGGGTTACTTAATTCTCCAATACATTGACAACTATTGGTCAGATTTCCATTAAATGTGGTTCAAATTGGGGTTGGATCAATTCTAATACCTGGGTTATACTTAGATCTCTGTATCTAGCATGCATTATTAGAAACATTTTCCAATCCTTTCAACAACAAAAAAAGGACCCAAGTAATGATCGTCACAGCCTCATGGATCTAGACAGGTTTTGTTCTTTCAGTACACATGCACACTTGGACCCACCACCTCTTTTTTGCCCCTCGTCTGGAGTGTGCTCTACTCTTTCCAGGGAAAACAGACTGATGGCTTAACTCTGCGGCATTGGTCCAGCAACTCAGGCCCAAGCCAGGATGCAAGGGCAAAGTCTTACAATATGGCTGCCAGTAATCTTTGTCTCCTCTCTCTTTCGTTCATCAGCCTCTCTGCCACTCTACCCTTTGAGGTTGCACATGTTTTTGGAAACTGGATTTATTATGTTGAATTGCTGTACAAAGGCCCCAAAGTCCTGTCATCCCAGTACACTGGCACCCACTTGTCACCCAGATCCTGGGCAACAGGCTTCTCCCTCTGACGGGTAGATCCACAGGACACATGGTTTTATATACTGCACCATTTTTGCTAGTCCTTAATCCAGCCAGATGGATTTGCTCAAAATGCCAGACCACCGTCAGGCCGTCTGCTCTCAAGTGTTGATGGCTCAGGCAGCTCCAATCGCTTACTTAATCAACAGAGAGTGTGTTTTTATTAATGAATTCATCCAGCCTCCTCTGAGTCTGCTTTATTTCTCAGTCTCCCAGATGCAGGCAATTGCTCAGACTCCATTTAGGTTAGACAGAGAAGCAAATTACAACCCTAAGAGTTGGTCGTTAGCAATTCTTTGTATAAGGTGTTGATTATGCACTTAAAACTAAAGTATCAACATTTGTACCCTATTGTTGTAGCCAGTCATGTAAAGAGCATTCTAGGTATTTTAAAAGCTATTCAGGGTAAAGTGGAGTAATTTGTCCATTAGCAGAAATGAGTACTCCTCCAAAGATTGTTTTTAAAGGCATAAATTATCACTTGCGCTTTTACTTTCCAAGCTAACAACTTTAATTGTTGACCCGGATATTAGAATCAGTCCCTCTAGTTTTCACTTTCCATATTCAGTGACAAAGTGAGTCTCTCCAGACTATTACTTTAGCTTTTTTTATTGTGTGAATATTATGTAGCACATACTATTGTGCTCCAATTTAACAAAGTTGAAACGGCAACCGCTTGGGAAACCTCCTGAGATACATGACCACTTCCATCCACTTTAAGCAATTCTGGCTGCTCAATATATTCTGTAACCTCACAGTGTTTGAGGACACTGAGGTTTCACAATAAGACAAAACAAAGAATATCGCCCAGTACGGTATGTCGTTGGCGTTGTGATTCTGTTGTGGGTACATTCGTATATGAAGGAATCAGATTTTATTTATCAAAAACAAACCGTAAATCAATTGCGCAGTATTTATAATGACCATGTTTACCTTTTTTCACACTCTATTCCATGTACCAATCCTATTTTATTTGGTTAGGCTTATTTTTTGTGGTCCAACAAGCCTTTTGATGAATAATCCCTCTTGAAGGAGAAAATGCCTTTCAATGGGGGCCAGTTAAGGCAGCAGATAGCTTACTTGCATGGGATTCCGTTGAGGTTATAAGTAACCTTTTAACATAATCTTTGTGTGGTTTAAGCGCTTAATCTTTTTAAACAGGCATGTTTTCAGCAGGAATTGTACTTGTCATATTCACAGTTACACATGGGAACTGCATTGCACAACTTGTTTTGTACTCTGGAGTATAAATGCCTCCCTCAAGGCCCTACAGCAATAAATGCTAAAGGACTAAGTTGTGAGTCCTAATATTTTTCAACAGATTCTGGTATTTAAAGCAGGCGTCCTCTACAGTTGATGCTTCTGTTTTGACTTTTTTTATGCTGCTCTCTCCTCTTTTTTCCCCGACAATTAATGATGGCACTTATCCCAGGTATGCACTGTGGCCTTGCCTGAAATGATTGCGTGCATCTTTGGGCAAGCCCCTTTTCCACTGAAAGACATAGTTTCCATTTGCTGTAATGACAGAATAATGGCATCACACCTGGTGCTCCACCCTCATTTGCTTGCACGTACAAACACATGCACACCTGTACACGTAGACACACACCGTTGCGCTGAAGGAGAAAGTTGGCCGAAATTGGGAAAACATAAATTCCTCTGACTAAGGTGTTGTACGTCTACAGTTGCGTAGGGAACCCCCTCAAAGCTCATTGTTGTCACTCAAATTGCCTGCTGCAGCCTTCCCTCACAGCCAAGTGGAAACTCATAACCACCTTTCATTGGGTGTCCTGCCAGTTCTGTTCATACTTATTTTCTTTTGAACTCCTCCTACCCATCCTGTTTCTGTTTGAAGGAAGCACAACATGCCTCATGTTGTACAATGCTACCATCTGGATCCACAATAAAACCTCACCAGCACCAGAACCATGCCTGCTGTCAAAACACACGTGGGGTCGACAAGAGTGGCACATTGCCAGTGATTATGGATTTCCTTAGAATATTTACTTTATGTCTTCACATTTTCTTTTTATTCATTTGAACAGCAATATGCTGCTAGTCCATTGCACATAAAGTCTATATGTGTTCAGATGTTGACCCATTCTTTGACCGAGCTAATGAACATGGGTTTTTAAACGAGGCTCTTGTTGCAAAAACAAACAAACACTAATATTACATGAATATAGAATACATATTATTCAGGTCAAAATGTGTGCCCTTTACGCTGAAATATCCACCTAATTGTTAAATAGAATGCCATTTCTATTCATATATATATATAACAGAAAACAACGAATCTATACAAGTGAGAAACTGGAGGCAGATGATTGACTCATTGATTTGTGGGTGGGATAGGATTAAAGGCTTTCATATAGCAGGTGTGGATTTTCTTTCTCAAACAAGGTTTATTTTTATGAGGTTTCGCCCTGACAATCACATTGTGAAGGACAGGTTGAATTGTGTCTCTTTTTGTAAGGATTATCAAACAACAACAAACTGTATGATTCATTTGAACCTTCTCAAGGCAGTGCAAACCCAAATATACTCCTTCCGTGCTAATATGAAATGCTAAAATACCCAACGTTACATGCTAACTGCTCATTTGTTTTAATAATATTTATTACCAAATACTTGTTTTTAGATGAGTCAAAATACAGAAATCTTCATATTACAGATATCAAAAGAAACCTCAGATTTGAGCTCTGAATCTTTCTTGGTGAGCCCTAATAACAAGGTCTACCTTATGTGCCTTACAATTATGCTTTGGGTCGTGTGTTTCATGGTCATCCATCAAGGCCTCTGTCCTACAACTCTGATGGAGAATGGGTTGATGAATCAGCTCCACCCTTTATATGGCATATACTGTGGTCTTGGTCATCGAGCGTCTTTGCTCTGGATTGTTGGTAAACTAGATTTATTGGTGCTACTTTTTATGTTTTGTTGAGTTTATCCACATAAAAAGAATGTTTCTCTTTCAGTTCAGATTCATTTTAATGTTCCGAAATGGTGGATAGACAATAAAAGAAAAAGAATCTAAACGACTGGTAATTACTAGTACTAACATTATTGTTATATTATTAAATATTTAGTGCTGAATTACATCTTGTATTTCATATCTTCCAAACTGTTTGATATATTAAGTTTTGATGGTTATTCTGACATCCCTATGACATTAGTAGGTCAAAACAGAGCAGCTGTTTACGGGATAAATGTTTGGTTGCAGAGCACGCCCAGCAACCCAAAAACCCCAACCACGTTTAAGAGTTACTGCCCAGTCTATTACCCCAGAAAGAGTGATCATTATGTGATATCCAACAGCTGGTGTCCTAGTATTGAGTGTATATATCAAGGTCTCCATGGTGACTGGTTTATTCATTTACACGCACTCAGTCACACAGATGGACAAGATTTTGGAAGCAGCCAGGCATATTGTCTTGGACAGATCACGGCTGAGTCCTCTCTATCCTCTGAATTTAAACAAGGGCATTTGTGAAGAGTGCTGGTGACCTCATCTGACTGTGAACAAAAAAGCATCAAGCACATTGTTTTTGATAAGCTGGAAATACAAACTAAATATGACTTTGCCTTTGTGTTATTTAGAGAGAAAATGTTCCTGTGGCATCTGAAGCTCATATTTCCACAGAGCAGCACCGAGTTCAGTCAGAAAAGGTGAGTTACAAAACAATATTACATTTCCCAAAATGTATACCTCTTAAAAAACAGATGATCAAAATTGCTTTGATAATCAAAATGCAGGTGTGTTGCTTTATGTATTGTTTTAGAAGTTCAGTGGACCATGAAGGTGCATATTCTGCGATCCAGCAATAGTTACTATTCAGATTTATACGATTTGTAAAAGCTAAACAGAGATGTTATCTTTTTTTGTTTTAGGGTGTCCGACAGGCAAACCTTGGAGCAGATCTTGACGCCTTATGTCCACCCTACAGAGTCGGACCCTGTCACACGTCAAAAGTGAGCATTTTTACATTAATACTTACATTTCCTATATTTTTTATCTTTCCCACAAAGATAATTTTTTTTTACAACAATTCGGACACTTAATCCCAGGTTCCCAGTATCAACGGAATTATTCGGAATATCAATTGTATAATAGTTCTTATTTATTTTCCAAAATATAAAAGGTGTTACCCTCTGTGTGGCACTGATTAAGAAGATATGTGTGAACCAACGTGTTGCTGTACTTCAGATAACTTCTTAACTAATAGCGGAGACATTTACTAACTACTTAGGTTTCGGAAAATGTCATTGTCATTGATATAGATGATATAGATATTGATGATTTATGATACTACGTCGTTACAGGACAGGCTGACCATCACTTTCTTGTCAAATACATGCAACATGCTCAGTGGAAACTGTATGTTTATGGGTGTTGGGGTAGGGTACAGACCTAACAATCAGCCGTGAGCTGCTCTATGCATCATATGTGTTTGTGAGCTGTTATTAATCCACCCAGCTTGGAAACTTCTTTCATGTCTCAAAGTGTCTTTGTTTTATGGCAGAGTGTGGCCAAGCAGCCAATTTACATTAATGATGTTTGGGGATAGTGTTAGGGAGAGGTCTGCTGAAGCTTTTCCCACACTTGGGACCTTTTGTCCGCTGAAAATTAAGCTTTGTACAAATTGTCAATAAAGCCAAGGACATCATATAAACTAGGCACTTTCACACCGCAGTACTTTTCCCAGAAAAGTTCATCAGAACTTAGTTCATGAGAACTCTCTAGTTCTCATGTGTGTGAACGCAACATTTCGGAACTATATCGGAACTTAAGTGGGAAAAGTACTGCGGTGTAAAAGCGCCTAAAGTGTGTAGCTTGTTGGCTGGGATGATGCGGAGGACAGGAAAAGAGGGAAACATATGGCCTGCTGTGATGACCCCTAACAGGAGCGACCGGAAGAACATGTTGTCATGTCTGTTGAGTAATACTCAGTTGGCATATCCCTTATAAGGTGAGAAGTTTAGTCATCCGGGAGGGACTCGGGAATAGAGCCGCTGCTCCTTTGGGTCAAAAGGAGCCAGTTGAGATGGTCCAGGCCCCTAGTAAGAATGCCCCCTCCCTATCGGGGTGTTTCATGCATGTCCAGCTGGGAGGAGACTGAGGGGCTGACCCAGGACCAGGTGGAGGGATTGTATCTCCACTTTGGCCAGGGGGCGCCTTCGAATTCCAAATTCAGAGCTGGTTGAACATTTTCAAACTGCTTTAAAAGTAGTTGAAAATGGACAGATGGAGTTAATTTATTGTCATCAACTTCAGTTCCTGATAAGACAAGTCATAATCCTTAGATTAATGTGCAGTATTTAGCGGAATAAGTCCACTATTCAGTTGTTTTGGTTAAGTAACTGAACTCGAGAATAGAAGTATAAAAGTGAACAAAGTGATAACAGACCTAGAAGTCAGCACCAGTTTGATTTATTATTTGTGTAACCTCTCAGTTTGACAGTAATGACTGCTTCTCAGCTCATTGTTCTCTTGAAAGTTCAAATGAGCAGTTTTGCTATTGGCAACAACTGTGGAGCTGTGTTCAGTTACAAGTCCAATGTTCATAACAAGTGGGAATGTGACTGGGGAAAACTAAGCTAATTGAATTGCTAACAATAATTGCTGTTGAAATGCAGATACAGTATCAGCACTATTGCAGCAGCTTAACACCAGTGTGACGCAGTTACATTCATACGCTATTGCATCGTATCGTCCTGGGAACATTACATAGCATAGGAGTTTTGTGTATTGTCGTAAACTGTGTCGTCAAGATGCTGGCTGAAAACCACTGCTGCATACAGAAATCAGTTGTTAAAAAACAATAATTGTATTTACTCTAAATTCTCACCATTATGTATTTAGAAATATGGGCAGTTTGTAACCATGACTGCAGCTTTGGTTTTTGATGGCCTTTATCAGACCAGAGACCCTGTCATTGAGTTTGGCAGCGGGGCTGAGGGATTTTGCCTCAGTTGCATACTGAGTACAAATGGGTCTGCACGCAAGAGCTCTTTACAGATTCATATTCACATCACTACTAAGTCTTTCTTAAATCACTTTTTCAATTTGAAAAAACATATTTACGTATGATTGTATTCAACTTTAATGAGAATATTTCTAACAAAGCAGATGAATAAGCTGCTTTTGAATGGATTGAATTTATTCAAACGAGGAAGAGAAATATATTTTGAATTCACAAAAACAGTTTTTAAAGGTGAATGTCTATCCTGATATTCAATATCAAGCCATTCATTCCAGTTTGTGTTTCCCTGTGTTCTGTCTAATTCCCAGAGTCTTACTTTCCTCCATTTATCTTTGGAATTTTGCCCCCGCAAGTCCGGTTTCTTGATTTCTAAACATTCAATATTTCCTATCCTTACCTCTAACAAAAGAGTGCTATGACTCATCTGACCTGACCTTCGCACTGACAACTGTCAGCAGTAAGCAGTCTACTGTAAAACCTACAGTCAGAGCATAATGCAGACTGTAATATGTCTTTAACACCTAACTTGGTCCAATGCCAACCATTTAGACACAACCTCTACTTAGTCTGGATTCAAGTGGGGTTTAACTCTCTACGGCCCATCAGCTGGCTGTTTACAGCAGGCTCAGGTGCCGTAAGTTACATGGACTTTCCGTTTCACAAAAAACCTCAGTCGGAACATATCCATATGTCGATCAGTATACCAGACAAGTGTATATTTGGGTCTCTCCTGTGCTACACTCAATGAACTGTTTGTGTGTTGACCTTTTTTTCTATCAAGCTTAGGACATTCTAAAAAGTCAATGTCCCAGTGTTTTTAATTGTCTTTATTCAAAAAATATTGTTATGATTGAGTTGAGTCTGTAACGTCCTGTGTTGATTCAAATGTCTGTTTCAGGTTGAAGATGTATGTGCAAACTCCGCATGATCAGGTCAAAATCTTCATGAAAGCAGAGGGGAGAAAGGCCAACTCTGTGAGGTGAGAGTTACTTTTTATTTGTCATCCTTTTCATTTTTATTATCAATATAAGGTAGTCTAACTTTTCGTATGCAGACAGAAGGTATATTTTTAGTTTTAAACCAGGACCTGTGCTTACAGACAACCAAAACAATTGGGATTGGTTTTAACAAAAGCAAACAAGTCAGAGTTTCCCCCCCGAGGGTTACATTGTAGGTGCTGAATCATTTTTGTTATTCACTCTTCATCTTGACTTTTACTGGATTTATGGGCCAAGAAATCTGATGACACGACATCAGATGATATTTATTTTCTATCTATATCTAACAATATCGCAAATATAAACAACAAATTCAACACTCCTCTAATTGTGTTTATTGGGGTACTTAATAAACCAACGACTTGACTTACAATATTTATTTAATAATATTTCTATTTATTTAAGAATTATCTTATCGCTTTTGATAAAGTGATCAATCAGAATCAAGTAATCAACTAAGCCGTTATTAATGATATTTCATAATCCGTTCATTGCTCCACCACCCGGGCTTTGTTACCGTTTGATTCCACTGTCATGACCGACATATGAATGTATGAAATCGAAATAATTTGTATATGAATATTACATCACTGTCTTGTAAATTCCTGCGAGGCTTCACAGACTTTTGGCATGGAGGCTTTAGGAGGGTTTTCTCCTCCCCTTTTGACTTTATTTCCAACATCGAATACGCCATTGATCAAGAAAATACTACTTTAATCCTCCTCTTCAGCTCTCCATCATCCCTCTTACTCACTTTATGTTTCCATATTCCCTTTCCGATGTGCTTTCACTTCCCGCCCCATCTGTCAGTCTCTTTTGAATGGGGGTCAGGGGGTGGTGTTGATAGCACCCATTTGCCTCGCCTGCTTTCAGATACTTTGGCTGTCCTCCACTTCTACTTAGTAATGGAGTGAATGATGATCCTCGGAGCTCATAATCATTGCCCCGTCATGAAACCTCCCATCCCATCCTTCATCCCTTCAACACACACACACACATACACACACACGCATGCACGCACACACTCACACACACACACACACACACACACACACACACACACACACACACACACACACACACACACACACACACACACACACACACAGCTTTTGTTGTTCCCAGTTGGCTGGGCTGCGCACGCAGCATATAGACAGGAATGAATGAAAGACAAGTGTAGAGTTGTGACGTGCAAGCCAAGATTTCATCACTTACAGCACCCACCGTACAGGGCAAATTAAACTTGTAACCGGGGTGAAAATGGTGTTACATTTACTTAATTATGAATGTTGTTACATCAAGGCCGAATATTTGGATGAGCGCCAACGGTCAAAAATGTTTTTTCCCTCCGAGAGCTACCAGCGCAGCGTCCCCCAGATCTGGCGCCCTAGGCGACTGCCTGTGTCGCCTATGCCAGTAACACAAATACTACAAATCCACATAACAAACAATCAAAAATGAATATATTATTATTTTAAGAAAAAAAAAAAAAAGTAAAGAACATTTTTTTTTCTTTTTTCTTTTTGGGTACCTGGCTGGCGCCCCCTAGCAGCAGCGCTCATATTTCAGCAGTGGCAATGCGCCGCCACTATTTGTATATAGGGGAAACACTGGTCTTTCTTGTACCAATCATGGTCTGTATCCTTATTCCTTACATACAAAAAGTTGGACTTTGTTGTGCCTTCAATAAGAGTTTAGTGAAATTAATTATTTGACCGCATGACTCAAAGCTTTATGACAACTTTTTAATTTACAAACAACAAATTATAGAAGATGATGGAGTTTTGATAAAGTGTTTCTAAATAGAATCAAAGAGTGAGTGGACTTGCAAACTGTTTATTGTTAGTCACATTTACAGGGTATGAATGTGATGTCATCCTACTAGATCATCATGGTCTCTGCTCACACATCTGAAAACATGCAGTCAGCATCTGCTTTTGTTCTGCTATGAGAACGCATATATAACTCCATAAAAGCTGTTTTGCAAATTGACTGCAAAGATCAAATTAGTTTTTAATGGATGCTATTTAAAGAAAAGTGAAGTTGTGATGGCGCACACATTTTTCCTTTATGTTAACATATTGAAATGTTTCCCAATTTATATTGGCTATGTCTTGATTTTTGCCAAATGTTGCTTTAAAATAGATCCAGGAAACAGTTATAGTACAATTTGACATTTGACATATGTTGTTCCTGGTATTTTAGCTCACCCAAGTATTAGTACCTGCCATCATAATAAGGGGTAGTATCATATTAAATAGTCATGCCATGGTGAAGAGGTTTGTAGGCAAAGTCATTGCCTGAGAAACTCCTAATAAATGTGTCATCAATCTAACAGTGTTACAGCTGTATGGAAGAATACTTATTAAATGACTCCAAGCACGTTAAGCCTGATACACTCATAGTCGTAAATCAGACTATAGAGAAAGGATGTTGTGTCTTGTCAAGTCTGTGATAATGAGTAATTCAGTGGTATAAATCTCCCTCCCTATATCTCGCTTTCACTCTGAGTATGAGTAACCTTTACCTGTCATACCGTAATAGCTCTGAAAATGGGGCTTCATAATGAAGGGATTTTAAGTGCGCAATTTAGATCCTGAACTCAGTGTTTATTGTCAACGGTATATTGAAGATGGATAAATGGAAAAAGTGCGCAATTAGGATGCTTGTCCTCAGGGTAATTATCTTAAATTAACTAAGTAGAGGTACATAACAGGACCACAGCTTTAATAAGTAAAGAGGCCTCTGCAGACTGAGGTCAGATCCCATTATAGGGGTCCCAAACAAGGTCAAATCAATGGGACCACAAAGGGGCCTTTTTTAAATGATGTAGTCTTAGAAGAAGCCCCTCATTTTGAAGCGCGTTACTCATGTTATGAAGTCATGGACAGCATGGCTACTTAGAGCCAAGTCTGACACAAAGGGCATGTTTTTGCTGCAGTATGTTTACTGGAATATCAACTCACTCCTATAAAAGAGCTCTTGTGCTAAGCTAAACATAGCTGTGCAACCAGTCAACATTCTCTTACTGGAAAGAAGACAGACCGTGCATCAAAAGAACCATTCACACTTTCTGTATGTTTGTTTGTGTTCTTTTTTATGTTTATTTTTTATTTATCCCACTCCTAAGATCCAGATGATTCCCTTTCCTAATTTCCCTTACCTCTTTTCCTCTCAGCCAGCCTGTTGACGTGCCAGAAGTAGAGATGTTTATATCTTTGCAGCCAAAAAAAGGAAACCTCTGTGTGTGCATTCAGTTTTTTTAACAGTATTGTGGAGCCATCAGACAGTGATGTTTCTGTCCTGTCCAGGCAGTGTTTTCTCTCACATATTTGTGGCAAACCCTCTCCTTAACCCTCCTGAGTCTGTCGATCTGCTCCTTCAGCTTGCCCTAAAGCGATGTTAGTTTGTTTCTGTGCAGCAGATGCTTCCCCAGGTCTCCTGTTATGCTTGACTGGTTTGGGCAATTGTTGCTAAAATAGCAAGCAGGTTATATTGGGCAATTGTGTGTCACTGTTAGACTGTGGTAATATGTTTACCAGAATAAATATGTGGTCAACCTTATTAAGCCTTCCCTAAATTAAAATAATAGTGCACTACATATTAAAGGTCTCCTATTATGCTATTTCTAGGCATATATTATGGGTCTCAGCTATATAAAAAAACATGTCTATGATGTGTTTTGCTCAAAATACGAAACAAATCATGCATTTTAGACATCCCTCATATCCCTCTGTTTTAGCCCTGTTAGAGCACTGCTGATTCGGGGTCCTTAGCTTAAAAAAAAATAAGCCGCGTCGACTTTTGAGTAGAGAAAGCCTGAGGTGAAGCTAAGCTATCTAATGATTGTTTCGTGAATATATGATTATTTCCTGACCGAATAGGATTTCGGTCAACTCATCGAGAAATTTACAAACCGAGATACTTTGGACTACTGAATTACTAAAAAAAAGTAGTTCCACATAGGAAGGACCCAGCTTACGATAATAACATTCAGCGAAACCTACTTTCGCAGCCGAATTTACGTTACATTACATTACATTATTTTCATTCTTGTTGGACAGCAGGCCACTTTGCGGGGAGGATGACGTGTTGCAGATAATATACACAATATTATGAAAAATTTGCCCTGTAACAGACTAATATATTAGTATACTCGCCGGCGAAAATTTCAAGCAGACAGCTAGAGGTCTAATTGTCGTAGTACTCTTGATTGAGGCTTGCAGACGCCGTACGAGGTACCGCCTCCGAGCCATCTTTAACGGCCTTAAACGCAAAAGATGGGGGAATTACCAGACCTGTTACCAACTTGTCGTAAAGGCCATCGTGTACTGAACACAATTTCACATATCAGGTAAACTCAAAACGGACAGCACTTACGTTTGGCTTGGAAGACTTTTACTTGTTACATTGTTTGATCACCAGACCACGCGTGGTCTTTTTGACTGATAATCCACACTTACCGTGACACGAAACTAGAGTTTTGTCTCTCCTCCTTCCCAACTTTTAAGAGGGGTTTTTTACAAAATTTGAACGGGTATAAGGGTTTTGGGATGTGAGGACTCTGTAAAAAAGTACTTTTTGTTGTCCTTTTGGACGAGGATCCAACTTTTGAAATTTTTTTTGAATTCTTATTTAATTTTGTTTTACGGAGAACTCCCGTACTTCTCTATTTTTGAGGTGGATCGACGGTTAACTAAGGCGTACAATTTTTTTAGGGCCTATGAAGAAGCTTGTCTCTCTCATGTGCAAATCTCTGTTTGACGGAGAGTAGAAGTGAAAATGGTGTGTTTTGGGGGTTTTTTGTCATAAGTAAAGTAACCCCAGGGACTACGAGTGCCAGACAATTAAAAAAACTAATCCTCGGCTATCAAAACTTGTCCACCGTTTCTACCAAGTCTATAATAGGGAATTACGTTAAGAATTAACTTGAGTCACACGTCGACCTATTGGTACCACACGACCCGTCCTAACTTTCGAAACTAGAGACCCGAGTGTGTCCACAATACTAATAAACAATACTATCCACAGTCGTGTCTTTGTTTGTTGACTGTTTGTGTACCTGTAAGTGTCTGACAGAGTCGGATAAGAAACAGACAGACTGACCTCCTGAGTATACTGACAGTTGTACAAAGATTTATAATTTGGTAATACCACTGCATTACAAATCAGCTTTTCAAACGTCAAGTTTTATAAGACGACGAAAGGGTTCGGAAAAATGAAAGAAAAGAGAAGAATTATGTTTAAGTAAGTGATGATGAGTGTAGCCTATAAATTGAGGAAGTGGATAAAAGTCGACGTCTTTGGTAGAAGTTGATAATGTAATAGGTGATAACAGTCCTTTAGTTCGGATATGTACAACAACAAATAATGGAAAAAAATGGAAAAGTAATTTTATAATTCTAAAAAACATCGATTTTCGTTCGATGTTTAAGTCCATTATTGATAAGTCGAAAAAAGACGTAAAAGTGATTAAGTCGGTGTTTACAAGTGTCAATGTCGTAAGCGTGCGTAAAAGACGTCACTTTATCTTACGTAAAAGATCAACCTCACAACTTAAAGACTGTCGAACCCCTTAAACGTAGTCACTAAAAGTCGGTTGCAGTTGTTCATCCGTAGGATTGTTTGTCAAATTAGAGGTTAATCTACGAATTTTACTGCGTATTAGACCTTTCCGAATTTAACTGGTTGTAAGTATAAACAAAGATTTGTGGTTGTTCCTGCAAGTTAGACAAACAAATATTGTCGTTATATACATCGAGGACTGGTAGTTATTTCGTGTAGTGTCTCCCCTCGATGTCCTCCAATCTTAATGTTTTATAACGCGACGGAACTCGATATCATTTAGTATTATTACATCTCGTGGTTTGTAATGACACGTTTGTATGTCCTAAGGACACCGACTATCGGAATCCGTGTGTCCTCCACTGTGTTCGAAGTCCGTGATTGTTTGATGCCATCAACAACAAAGACTTCGCCGTGACAATCAAAACTTATCAATCCTCAAACACCATGTGTGTTTTACAACAAAGATACTCGTAAGGGACGACTAAGACTGCCTTAGTTTTGTAACAATCGCGAGGTTTATCACAATGCTAAATACTCAATAATAACAATAATATTATTAATTATTTACATAAACAACTTAAACTGTTGGGATTGGATATATACTGTCCAACTATAAACCTCAACTAACTACATTGTATATAACACCCGACATCCCGTACGTATGTTCGTCCAACCTTTTTAACATAGCAACAGTATTCAATTTCAGTATACGTTTTAGGTGAAAACAACATATAATATTATTACCAAAACACAGTCACCTAGTTGACACGTCTTTGTTTTAGGAGGAGGGGACATGGGTATTAGATTTTACACACCTGTTTCCTCGACTAGGTCTAAACACAGCCTATACCTAGCATTATATGACTGGGTGCGTGATGTTTTGGCAACGATAGTCTTTGTTACGGGCTGCACAAGAACCTGCATTATACCAAACAAATGTAATCGTTCTAGCAATTCTGAGTCCTCGTTGGACGTCGACCTCTCTCGTACACATTTTTTATTTTTCCTTATGTTTTCCGTTGAGTGGAACACCATTTGGGCGTTCTCTTTTTTCGTAAAGACGAGGTATGACAAAGTCTTTATTAGGAACTACACCATACCTTGTACTATATCGTAAATTAGTGCCCCTCGTAAATCGACATAGAGGCATTTTAAGACTCGTCCGTGTTCGAGGGGGGGG
>NW_011361498.1:625981-626729 GCF_000735185.1 Notothenia coriiceps
TTTTTGAATGCGGTGAGGGAGGAAGAATCTTTGATGGATTAGATAATGATTACACAATAGCCGCAATCATACAGCAGTTCTCATTCATAACACTCCGTTCGATGTCTCACTATGGGATGCGCCTCAACGCGTATGCAAACAGAAGCATCAATCTCATTACGCCAATCCTGATTGGCTGGTGATCTTGACGTCTACGTCAGGGAATCCACCCATCCTTTAAGTAGCTTGCGCTACGTCGCGGCGTCATTCAAACATCTCTTCTGCTTCAGAGCACATCTCGAATATCAGTAGCCGGGCTAGCTTAACGGTCCACAGACTGAACCCAAGCTAACATTCGGTCGACGGGCGCTTGCCGGTTACTTTTTTGCTTTGCAAGAAGAATTGAACAAATATTAACACACCAGTTAATATTGTAATCTGCCCCGCCGTTTTTTCTTTCGAAATAACGGTAAGGTTTGATTTTTTCTTCAAACAGTAACATACCTGTTGCTAGTTTGTCCCTCCGTGCCGACACCACGGCGAGCGAGGATGGACTCTTCTCTCCCTCACACCAGAGGAGACGGAGATAAGAAAGATATTAACACACCAGTTAATATTTTTTGATGAAAAATCTACACCGTCGTTTTTTCCTTTCGGAATAACGATAAGGTTGGATTTTTTTCGGTAACATACCTGTTACTAGCTTGTCCTTCCGCGCCGACACCCCGGCAAACGAGGATGGACCCTTCTCTCCCTCACACCAGAGGAG
>NW_011361498.1:626763-632334 GCF_000735185.1 Notothenia coriiceps
GGTCTACCACACTATTTTACGGCGATAAAGGACACGGGGCGAGCCTGTTCCCCTAGACGGTATGGGAAAATTCGTTTAGTTTTAAACGATTTGTATGAAACGCCTGGGGTGGACTAGATATGTCAGTAGGTAGGAACGTTTCCTTTTCTCAGTCTAAAACGTGGCGTAAGTGAAAAGAATCTAGTCATGTCTTAGGATCCACAGGGTAGGACGAAACCGTGGTTTTATGTACCTCTGCGGCGTTTGATCTACGACTACCCTGTCGTTAAAACAAGAGGTTGTTACATTAAATTAGAGACGTAGAGTCGCTAACGCGAATTTGACCACCGTTACGCTATTTTTACAACGAATTAGCCGACTCGCAGGGGTTGTAGTTATAGTATCGAGTCTGGGTCAGTCAAACGCTGCCTCACAGAGGTTTGTCTGTGTCTATCACATCGACACATGGTTACGACTCTCAAGGAGTGCAGAACTAAGGCGGTTACTCTGTTGTTGGGCAAGATTTAATTGATCGCTAAGGCTTAAAGAGTTTACTGGTGTCTCGGTTTGATAGTAGTCCAAGTCCGTGATTGGTAGGGAGGGAGTACGCAGTTTGGTACACAGTGGCGTGTCGGCCGACGTGGAGTGTAGGAAGAGGGTGAGACACAGGCGCACAATTGCACATTGGAGGGCGAACACCATCCCCAACAGTCTTTCTAAATTACTCGTGCTCCGCAGATCAGATAGGAAGCAAGACCACAACGGTCGTATTATAATTTGTACGTCTAAAAGAGGGTACTATCACATGCTCTGGACTTATAAAATCGGACTTTATGGTTGTATCCGTTTCACTATCTTGGACCAGTGGACCTAGTTTGAGTACAGCACAGCTTGCTCCAGTATGTTGAGAAGTAAACTGGAAACTCTGTTCACTGTTTGAAAAGGGGCACGGTATGAATTTCGTTGTAGTTTGTTGCAGACTTCGGTAGAGTGTTATTAGGTCGGTTCCGAGGCACACCCAATCACAGGTGTGTTGGGAGTGAGAAAGTCGTGAGCCGGTTCCCTGGTTTTGGTCATCGTCGTACAGGCTTGGTTGGTGAGTAATCCCGATTTGCATGGGATAGTACATGGGACCGGAAGGGGAACCGTGCGGGTGTAGTTGGTTCCTTCTGGAAAGAGGGTCAGACGGGTAGATCGAGTCATGCTCATTCGTGCATTGTTCCTAAAGTACAGACCACTATTGGAAAGGTTTCGTGGGACCTGAAACACGCACCATTCGGACAACTGACCAAGAAGAATTAGAGCTTTCGAAGTTTGTGGACTCCGTTTGTACACTCTGCCTTTTTAACCTCGGAACGCTAGTGGAGACTTGCTGAAGGTTCCTTATGGTTTTATAGCTCTATTTGACGTTTGTTCCGGATTTGGTGTCGGAATCAACTTAGCTGAGTTTCCTATTTCGGGGCGACCTATGGTCAACCAAACTGTGTTAGTGGTTCAGTCGGGTCTATAAACGTTGGGTTCCTGAACTTGTACCCATTTTCCCGGGTGGGTCGTTAGGTTGGGAGGTGTTTACTCTACGACATTTTACCAAGTGGGAATGGTGAACATACCGCGACATCACCACGACAAACTAGAATGACAAGCAAAGGGACAGCTCGGACTGGTGTGTACTGTACAAGATTATAGTGTGGGTACGCTGTCGTAGCAGAATTCTGTACCGGTCTTCACTTCACAAGAGGTCCTACAAGCGTTATACAAAATATAAAGTAATGCCATTTGGGTTAAAAAATGCTCCCGCTACATTCCAACGTTTGATGAATCGCGTGGTGTCGGGTTTAGAGGGTTGTACGGTGTATCTAGACGATTTGGTCATTTGCAGTGACACTTGGACTGCTCATGTTCAGCGCATCGAGATGTTGTTTGAACGGTTGGCGGAGGCACATCTGACTATTAATTTGGCCAACTGTGCCTTTGCAAAGGCCACAGTGACATACCTTGGCCATGTGGTGGGTCAGGGTTGTGTGGCTCCAGTTCTGGCCAAGGTCAGGGCAATATCTGAATACCCACAGCCCACAACCAAAAAGGAACTCCAGAGATTTTTGGGTATGGTGGGTTACTACAGGAGGTTCTGTGAACATTTTTCCACTACAGTGTTTCCTCTGACTGAACTTCTTAGGGCTAAGGTCAAATATACTTGGTCGGTCGACTGTCAGAGAGCGTTTGATAGTGTTAAGTCTCTGTTGTGCTCCTCTCAGGCGTTAGCGGCTCCATGTTTTGATCGTCCTTTTAGTCTCCAAGTAGATGCAAGCCAGGTGGGAGTCGGTGCGGTTCTGCTCCAGGTTAACAAGGGGGGGTGGAGAGACCCGTCAGTTTCTTTTCAAAGAAACTTAACAGTTACCAAAGGAATTATTCGGTGATTGAGAAGGAAGCGTTAGCACTCATTTGGGCGTTGCAGCATTTCACTGTATATGTGGGAGCAGGAGGACCAATTTTGGTTTACACAGATCACAACCCCCTGACCTTTTTGCATTCAATGAAGTGTCCCAACCAAAGGCTGACGAGGTGGTCTTTGTTTCTTCAGGCTTACAACCTTGATGTTAGGCACATTAGGGGATCCGACAATGTTATTGCTGACGCGCTGTCAGTAGTGGTTAGTTTGACCTTGATTTATATATATTGACTGTCATACTGTGATAAATCTTTCTCGCTCTGCCCATTTTTTTTTAAAGTGCTTCTCAGATACTGGTGTTGCTAAAGGTGTGGCTGGGTGCTGAAGGCGAGGATTGCTGTGTGAAGGTGGTGTATTTCATTGGGGTTCTGGGGGAGTGCCCATTGGCGGTTCTACGGGGTGGCAGCTGCCACCTCAGAAAAATGCCTTGCCACCCCAGCTGCCACCCCATTTGGCGGTGGCAGCTGGGGTGGCAAGGCATTTTTCTGAGGTGGCAGCTGCCACCCCGTAGAACCGCCAATGGGCACTCCCCCAGAACCCCAATGAANGTGTGAGAGCGAGATCCGGACCAGTCATTTATCCGGCTAGCTCCAGCCGCCAGGTGTACTCAATCCCCGTGAGCACAAACAGAGTCATTAAAGGGCCACACACGCACACACCCACCACCAGAGATAGTGAGGCAGGGGTCGTCACCCCCCCNGAGTACACCTGGCGGCTGGAGCTAGCCGGATAAATGACTGGTCCGGATCTCGCTCTCACACTCTCTCTGGCAGGAGGACGCAACACGAAGAGCAGCCACGACCAGCTGACCTCTTGTTTCGTCGTTTGTTTCGCCTGCCTGTGTCCTTCAGCAGCAGTGAATAAACTCTCTTTTTCTATTCAGGCCCTCGTTTCTGTCGCGCGTTTGTTGTGGCTGAGAGCCATGACAGCAGCATGTTGTAAATAGTACCAATGCATTCCCCATCCTTGAAAATGTAGGATTAGCCACCAGAATCAAGATCCTAGGCCATTGGACACATTTGCGATGGCCCTATAGCCAAATAGGGCCAAAAAAATATTCCTTAGGGCATGCTCTAACAGTGTACCAAATGTCATTTTTATCATCAAAAGCACATTTCTTTCACATATCTGCTGGACTAGCAAATACCTCCTTGTTACCAAGATTTAAAGGAAGCCTTTAACAAATCGAAAGCCATGACACTACCTCCTCACCAATCTTTTGATTGTCTCATTGATCTCCTACCGGGAACTCCTATTCCCAAGGGAAGACTGTATACTATCTCAAGACCAGAGAGAGCAGCAATGGACGACTACATCTCCTCTTCACTCAAATCAGGGATTATCCGTCCTTCATCTTCACATTACATAACATTGCATTTAGCTGACGCTTTTATCCAAAGCGACTTACAATAAGTGCGTTCACCAGCCGGGGTGGGGTTTTTCTTCGTTGGAAAGAAAGACGGGTCTCTGAGACCTTGCATAGACCACGTCCTCCTAATGACATTACGGTAAATAACTGCTATCGTTTGTCACTCATGTCCTCTGCTTTTTATAGTTTGTTGATCCATTGACGAATTAGCTGTATTCAAATTAGGTTGAGATATTATTCTGCGTTCAGACCAATCGCAAAGCCAATTTTCACCTAGTAGGTTTGAATTCATATAACTAATTAATCAGCTCACAAAACTGGTCTGAATATAGAATAACTTTAATATATGTCTACTGTTAGAATTTGATTTAAAGTATTTTCACTTTCTTTTAGTTAATGTTTTTTTAATTCCGTAGGTGAACCTATATGTTTAGAAAATAGTGTTTTTGAGCTTTTTTTAGACTAAAACGGAGCATTTTCTGCCAAATAAGATTTTATTTCTTTTTTTTTTAAACTGTGCTATGTGCTCATGTGCTTCAATTTTGGTGTATAGGCTACTGCCTGAATATGCTTGATCAATATCAATAAAATCTCTGAGTAGAGGACACATTATTGAATAAAACGTCTTATTGACCCATCTCCCAAAAGTAGCAGAGAATTATCAGGTTGCATTACTTTTATATTTTAATACTCTAGATATACTGATACGATTTATCAGAGGTAACTAGAAATTGTAAATGAATCACATTTTTAATTAACCCTCTCACCCCTGTGTATATGTAAGAAATACAATCATTGTCTTAGATGCTGTACTTTACAGTGGTGTGAATGGACTTGCATTTTAAAGCCGCAGCATATGCTCCGGTCTGAACTGGATGTGAAACTGATTCATGAGCGTGTCGCCAGCCTCGCCTCTGGTCGCCTCCTCTCCATCATTCCCAGCTGTCATCGCGGCAAGCCTACTGGCTGCGGCTATAATAAACAATGTTCTGTTTTAAGTACACATACACACGATTAATGCGTTTGATAATTAGGAGGCTGATAAATGGACACATCACACTGTGCTCTGTTTGTTTATGCTTACAGTATGCATGCTTTAATATGCCACTTATAATAGGTACTGTGATGTGTTCATCCATCACCCCTATCATTATGAAACACTCACTGTGTGCTGGGGGTGTTTGTGTGTTATCTAACAAATTCATGTGTTGTTGCCATGGTGTATATGCACTGTGTAACTCTAGATTTCACACTTCCTCTGTTTTGGTATTATTGTGCCACCCCAAAAAGCCTGGAAAAGTTCTGAGAAGTTTTTCTTTACAGAGAAATATGATATTAAATATTCAACCCATTCATCATATCAGAAAATGAATCAGATTTATCAACCTACACTCGGCTTGTTGTGCTCGAAGCACAACCAAATATGTTTGAATAACCTGTTAGGCCCCAAGCCAGTTTTTCAGGTTTCAGGCTCGAAAATGACATTCCCAGAACAAATGACCATATCTTCCCTTCTAAAAGGGTTAAATTAATAATCATTTTTCTCAAAGTAATGATAAACCTGTGAGTTGGATGTAGAAAAGTCAGAATCAATATAGATGTTTTTTATTTTAAAGAAAATTCAGATTGAACATGGTAAAAAACTGTAAATTATAGTGTCCGTCCAAATAATATTTTGTACTTATAGTGAAAACCAGTGGCGGCGCTAGGGGGTGGCTACTTGGGCTCAAGCCCCGGATGTTTCTGAAAAGCCCCGGATGTTCACTTAAAACAG
>NW_011361499.1:0-4478 GCF_000735185.1 Notothenia coriiceps
GCCGTGATATATGCTGATTATATCACAGCTAAGGGGGTTGTTGACCCTCCGCTTCGCGTCGGGCCGCACGCCCCTTAGCTGTGATATAATGAGCATATACCACGGCCTGTCGTAAGCTATTGCTTAAATATACATCCCCTAGGCTATGGCTAGAATCAAGGTAAACGGAAGTCTGTCTAGAACCATTCACCTGTAGCGTGGCTGTCGCCAGGGCTGCCCAGCCAGTCCAGGGCTCTTTAATCTATGTATTGAACCGCTTGCCCAGGCAATAAGGCAAGATACAGACCTGGAAGGCATCATAATGGGAGATACAGAGTACAAAATATGTCTTTATGCGGACGATGTCCTGGTCAGTCTAAAGAACCCTGATTCAGGACTCCCAAGGTTAATGGATATGATGCAAACATATGAAGCTTAGTCAGGTTATTCTCTTAACGTTGATAAAACTCAAGCTCTAGTGTTCAACTTCATCCCGATGTTGGATCTAAAAAATAAGTACAAGTATAATTGGGACTCCAAATCCATTAAATACTTAGGTGTAAAATTAACAAAAGACATGTCTCGGATGTACTCTGATAACTATGAACATATAGATTCAAAGATAAAAGGCGATCTAGATAGATGGGCCTCTTTGCCCCTGGATCTTGGAAACAGAATTATGTCAGTAAAAACAAATATATTACCCATACTTCTTTACTTGTTTATGTCATTACCCATTCATATTCCGGATACTATATTTAGAGAATGGGACAAAGGGATATCACGATTCATATGGAACGGCAAACCCCCTCGGGTGAGATACAAAACTCTACAGCTGCCAAAGCAAAGCGGAGGGATGGGCTTACGCAACCTTAAAGATTATTATCTAGCGGCACGGATAAGGCCACTGATGCTCTGGTGTAATAAAGAATATTTAGCAAAATGGAAACACATGGCGCTGTCGATGCTAGACAGGCCCTTACAGAGTTTGCTAGGATGCCCACTAGATGCTAAACAATATGAAATCCTGAGTCAGTGGGTTCGGTTTTCAATGGAGATCTGGTCCGGCCTAGTGTAACAACTCAACATTCAAAAATAAATAAGAATCTTAATGTGGCCAACTCACGACCCAAATTTCAAACTAGCTGTTAACGACACGAGGTTCACTCAATGGACGAGGGAAGGAATTACAGCAATTTGTGTGTTGGTTGATAATCAAGAATTTATAGATTTCAAAAAGATGTCAGAAAGATATGGCCTTGTCCAGCAGGATTTCTATAGATACCTACAAATTCGACACTATTTTGATAAGAACATCAAAGGATACATGCCAGGTAATCTATCGGGCATCACTCAAATGTTTATTAGGGCTTATAATGCAAACTATCCAGAAAAATTGTAGGTGAGCTATACAAATGCATAGTTGAAATGAGAGGCCACTCAACAAATTACATAAAGATCAAGTGGGAAAGGGAACTGGGAATTGATCCTGAGGAATGGACAAATATAATCAAAACACAAATCACTACAACAGCCTCACAACTGTGGAGGGACTTTTCTTGGAGAAACTGTGTTAGATTTTTTATAACACCAAAGCAAAAGTCCAGACAGACTGGATCACAACCCACATCCTGGAGAGGACGTGGCCACTGTGAGGCGGGTCATACACACATATTCTGGGGCTGCCTAGTTCTTAAAGCCTTCTGGGAAGGTGTCCAAAGTATCATCAGAGAAGTTCTATGTTATGATATAAACTTCACCTGTCTTTCCTTTTACTTGGGGAATATGGACTCTGAAATACCAAAAACTGAACAATATCTTTTAAAAATCTTTATGGGAGCAAGTAAAAAGGCCATAACAAGGCGATGGCTCTGTCAGGAACCTCCCATCACCGCTCAATGGGTAGCAATAATTAAAAACATTCGCAGTATGGAACACATGACTTTCAGACTAAGACTACAAAGAGACAAAGGTGAAGCGCTCTGGGAAAAATGGGACACATACCTAACACAAAGAGGTGATGACCTGTCTTGCACTTGATTTCTTTTTTCTGTTTAAGTAGACAATGATTGTTACAATTGTACTTCGTAATGACCTCCTCCTGACCCCTTAGTTTTAGCCGTGTTTTTTATTTATTTTATTCTTTCAGTTTTATTTTGAATTGTCATTTTATGTATTTTAGTTATCTGCTCCCTCTAGCTTAACTAGAGGGTTGGGATATGTATGTTACTTTGAGGTACTGTATGCAAAACCCTGTTGCCCTGCAGTATACTTTTATCGGATGCACTTGCTACAATACTGTCTGTGTTTTTTTTTTTTTTTTTTTTTTCACCTCCTGTAAAACCTGAAAATAAAAAATTAAGTTACAAAAAAAATAATTGTGTATTCGCTGTGAGCTTACGACCTCCACGATTGATTTATCAAAAATGTGCTCCACAATTTAGCATCATATTGGATAGGGGCTGAACTTGTCCTGGATTGGAATTTTTCCGATCATTCCCCTAGGAGGAGTTCGCAAGAATGTGCTTAAAATGCATGAAAAACGCACATTCTTCAATATCGCCAACTTCCTGGGGCGGGGCTAATAAAAGCCAATTTGAAATATGTCCGCAATCATAAGAGTAATGTGTATACAGCGTTTCGTGAATATCGGAAAAACTATATCTGACAGTATGAACACATTTGAAATGATGTGGTTTTTTTAATAGAAGAGGAGCTGCATTTCCAAGCAGCTGACTACAGCTTCTTTGAATGTGCTGTGGCCTCGTGCCGGCTGCTGGAAACAGATGGCAGAGTGTTGGAACAACAACAAAGTGTGCTGACTTGCAGATGAGTAAAGGCACAGTGAGTTCATCTTGTTGGGAGCATTAATGATGCAGAGAGAGGCTGCAGGCACTCACATTGTTGCAGATGTGGCTGTCTGCCCCCCCCTCCAGCAGCAGGCGAACAGACTTCTTATGATTCAGTGCAGCAGCCACGTGCAGTGGGGTGTCGCCAGCCTGCACACGAGAACAAGACACAGCAGTGTCAAAATCAATCAAATCAATAATAATCAATAATTTCAATAAATCAAAGTTTATTTATATAGCCCAATATCACAAAACACATCAGTGGGCTTTACAGATGAACTAACATGAATGACAGTGCAAAGCTAAATACAACTACAGGCATGTCCTCCTAATATCAGGCACTCACTCGTGCAAAGTGATACACCCGACTCCAAAGCAAAAACATCACACATTTCAAGATAACAGACTAGATCTAAATAAAAACTTTACAGATGTGATTTTAATGTGTCACATTAACAAATTAAATTCTGGACACAAAATGAATTTAAAATAAATTCAAGAGGGGATTCCCCCACACTGTAAAGCACAGTGTGTGGGAATGCCCTCTTCTCTAGCCTTTTGAATATTCCTTTTATGTGTGTTCATCTGCTTTCACAGTCATGAATAACTCATTCTAAAATAACACTTTTACAAGCCATATGTGATACTTTAAACATCGTCATATTTTCCAATATTCACAAGTGTCTGTACTGTACAATAACCCTTACAGGAAGTAGTAGCAGCTGTGTCTAGCTGCTGCTGAGAGATGTGTCAGTCTCACCTGGTTGCTCTCAGACACAGAGCAGAAGGCTCCCAGCAGGACGCGGGTCACGGCCACGTGGTTGTAGCGAGCGGCCACATGCAGACACGTATCCCCCTGCTGGAGAACACATTCAGCCATCAGCAACAAATACATTAAAAAAATGGAAGTATTCTAATATATATCAAAGATGTGTCATAGCATAACGCAAAACATTTATTTGGATAAATTATGAAGGACATTAAATCATATTTATGGCTCGATCTTGTCTATTCTAAAAGGTGCTGGAAAGCAAACCTCTCTTACTCCTTATGCATTATTTTTCAATTGGCCAAAAAACAAACATGAAAACTGATTAAAATAATTTATAAAATTAAAGAAAACCTTTTTGCAGTCAAAAACCATTTCAATTAGATTGTTTTTAATATATATTATTTAGCGTTATAATTCTTCATATCATATAAACTTATTTCTTTTTTTCACCACTAGTATTTGTGATTAAATACAACACTATGTAGCATGTTTCATCAGCAGGCGGGCAGGTTTAAAGCTGTTCAGAGTGCACCTGAGGACCCACCCCCACCAACCCTCCTTGTGTGTGTGTATGTGTAGATAGAAGCCAGCATTGGAGGGAATTGGAATTGGAAAACCCTCTTTAAAGAGCAACTTGCAGGGTTTTTTTTTTTACTAGATTTATGCTTAACCTTGCCTGAAAATTACAATTAAAAAATTTAATGCAGTATTTGATATGTTTTACAAGACATAAGGGAAAGAATTCAGAGGGAAAGGAGCCGTTTTGAGCTCTGTTACTAAAAACTGCTTTTTTTTTAACGTCAAACGCGTCATATTACTTCACATGGGGGAGCAACTTTCTCGGACTCCTTCTCTGCCCAATCCGCGGTTGTAGTTTG
>NW_011361500.1:0-2194 GCF_000735185.1 Notothenia coriiceps
TATAACTTGTAACACTTCAGAGTTATTTTGTCTTTTTTTTAGCTGTTACAGACGTTGCACTGGGAGGTGGAGGCGGTGGTGCTGCATGCCTTTGCACTCATATTTACGACTGTTTGTACGAAACCACGTCTGTGTGACGACCTGCAAACTGCTCGGGTCCATCAGAATGAATTTAGATATTATAGGGAATTCACACGGTAGAAAAAAACACACAAGAAATCTCATAATTAAGACTCGTCAGTGTATTTTATAATTCTGCAAATTAGTTATCTCATAATTACAAGGAATGTATTTCATTAAAAATAAGTTAACGATGTCACAATGGTCATATAGTTTTCTTGTAAGTATGAGATACAGATGCCCAAATAGTAAAAGGATAAGTATTCAAAGAAAATGCATAAATCCAAATGTTTATGTGACAGGTTTTTTGTTATTAAATGAAAAAGAGCTGCATTTTTTTGAGAGGAAGTCAGATGTAAACCGTCAGATAGGAACATGACAACAAACCTAATTACATTTGAATTTCTGGGATTAAAAAAACTGAATTTAATTTGAATTTCTGGGATTAAAAAGCAGTCTTTCTGTGTGTCGACCCGTCAGTTTGCAGGTTTGTCGTTCAGACTTTTAGCCAAATATTCCCTCAACCGTCTGTCAACCAAAACTCTTCAGGAACAACAAACACTCAAAGGATGCTCTGGGCATTTCAAAAGAATATATTCTGTATATATTTACATTTTATGATGTTATAAAGATGTTTCTCTGGTCTCTCCACTGTGAGGAGCTTTTCTGTTTTTACACTTTTCGCTTTAAGACATTTGAGTCACCAAAAAGTACATAAATTGATAAATAATGTCATTTCAATTCATTGATACTAGGTCTGCAGTGTGAGAACAGAGTGGCGCCCCCTGGTGGCGATCACAGAAACGATGACATCACTCTTTCCTCATGTCACTTAAATTACTTGTATTCTTAATTAAACTTGACATTAATATGCAGGGTATTTTGTATAAAGTGTATCACTCTATATTTGAAGACAACTATTGCTTATATTATTATTATTATGATTACTCGACACTGAGCACCAACTGTAACTAAAGATGTGTGTGTGTGGGGGGGGGGAAGATACTATAAATACACACATTGTCACTCAACAGCCTGGTGTCTGATTGTTAACTCGTGTATATTATTTATATTTATTTACTATTTTTGAAGATACTTTTCCTATAGCATGTTTGTACACATTCAAATCTACAATTTCCTCAGATTTCAGGTTCATTTTCAAACTAAAACCTCTCTCGGCCCCCAAAGAAGGTAGATTAAGAAGGAGGTCCACAGCAACGACCACATGAAACCCCCTTTAATTTACTGCAACGACATGTCGGGTAACCCCCTCAAGGGGTCCCCATGCATAGCGCGCCGTCAAAAGCTCATAATGTCAGTGGCGCTGCTGTCGGAGGTGTTGTCGGAGCGAGGTGTCATGTCCCTTCTGCTTGGGGCCCCGAGAGTGTCTTGGTCGACTCGTGATGTGTGATGTCGCCAAAAAAACATGCAAACTCACAAGTGGCTTTTCCCCATAATTCCAAAATGTAAAAATCCAATTAAAAAACCTTGTAGTTTAATGTTTATAAGACGGACACAAAATGAACAAACTGCAGACTGTTTCAAAGTGCTGAAACCAAAAAAGATCACTCAAACTCGTGTGTCTTTTACCCACATCCCCACTTTTTATTTATTTTTTTGGTGCCAGACAAACATAAGCAGCAGCCAGCCGTGGTCTAAACATTCATCACAAAGCTTGTTTTACATCTGAAGAATGAGTTTTTTTTTGCACTGATTGAAACTAAAGTGACATTAACAGCTGAGATAAAACGGACCTGCTGTTATAAAGACCTACAGGCTGCGTGCTCTCCGACAGAAACGCAGACATGTAGAGGAAACATGAAATAAAAGTCAAGAAACAAAACTGTGATCGGTAAAAAAACTCAGAAGAAAACAAAGCAGCACTCAAAAGAAGTGCGCTGGGCTAATTCTAATGCTAATCATGCTAATGCCAACAAATACAATGGCGGCTTCACAAAACTTTTCAGAGTTTTACGGGGCGTGGTTTGCAATTCGCCAAGCCAATCAGAAATTGAAACTTTTTTCTCCACAGGCTAGTACCACTTCTCTAGCAGGCACTGAAAAGGGGGGGGGA
>NW_011361500.1:2457-9899 GCF_000735185.1 Notothenia coriiceps
CACACTCCCTCTCTCTCTCACACACACACACACACACACACACACACACACACACACACACACACACACACACACACACACACACACACACACACTCAGCCACTGACAAAGAACACTGTTTCAGCCTTGAATCAAATGCCAGTGAGCCGATATGGTCCTACAGAACACGTACATACAAATCCTTCCTTGTTTATAGATTATGATTGCATTTGCGCTAATAGACAGTTTCATCAGTAGGTTGTGTCAGTCAGTGGAGAGCTCAACCTCATCTTAATAGATAGAAGTCTACGTCACTGATTATTTCATCTAAGCACTGATCCAGGTTCTGTTTCTGTGTTTCACTGCACAGGCAGTTTAGTTGGAAGCATCAGAATAAACTATAGCTGTATATTGAAACTAATGAGGGTTGCCAGTTTATCCTGAAGTTCCTTTAAATGCCACTAGGTGTCAGCTACAATTACTCAGATTAAATTAAAGTGAACAGTTGAACTCATAACTTCTGTTCATATTTCCAATTAAACAAAACATTACCTTGATTATAAATCACTCTGAATACTTATAAGTTGAATATGAAATCTTGATAGAGATTCAATTGATACCACAGTTATGAATTGGTTTACGGTTTCTTTTTACCTCCTGAATTCTTTTGTCCAGACTTCTGAATGTATAACCTGATGTCAATCCCTCGTTTTTCTCTCCTCGCCCCACTCCTCACTTCCTGTGTTTTGTCATGACTCTCTTTTTCTTCCCTACTATCTGTCCATCTCTCTCGCTCTCATCCTTTTGTCTGTCTTCAGAAGCAGCCCGGCTCGTCTCTTTTTGTCTCTTTGTCCTCTTTCAGACGCTATCAGACTTCAAAGTAGGCAAGATTCATAAAGGAAAAGAGGTAAAAGAGACACTGGTGAGAGTGGGTCAAAGAGAGAGAAGAGGCTGCCACTTCAAGTCAAATGAATCCTCATTAATACCTGTGGTGAGATTATACCACAGAAACGTTATCATACCAAATATTCCACAACTTAAAGACAATTAAGTAAAAATAATATTGGGTGATTTCAAAAGGTAATTATACCTAACAAGTATTAAAAAAAAGTATACATTTTTTTGTGTTTTTTCCAATGTAAAGTTTTTTTTACAGGCTGACGATAAACATGCATCTTGAATTAGCACTGGAACAAATAGCCGGGTAATTGTTTAACATAATGTCAAAACTAACATTTTAGTAATTTACCAGGTGACTACTAAGATTTATTTTTGGAATCTTGTTAACTTTTTGTCGTATCCAGGCTTTGTGCTACGCTAAGGCAGAAAGTCGAAATATTAATTTTTAAAAGTTTGTATCCCAAGGTATCTGCTTTTCTCAGAGCATTTACAAGTAGTAGGGTTAAAAAATAAAAGATGTCCTGAGAGTGGCATTAGAGAACAATCTCATGGAGCTCTAAGAAGCATAAATGTGCTGAATACAACTCGTACAAATCTTCCCATTATATTTGATAATTATTTTGTATAAGTGAACATTTTGGCCTGATAGTTGCACTTGAGAAATAGTTAGGGGGTCACCACGTATTTAAAACGTTGGAGATGGACCCACTGACCCACAGAGGCATCACTAACATCAGGCTCTGATCCTTTCTATAGGCCAGTAAAAGCAGATCTCATATGGGGAACAAAAGGGAGAAGGAGTAAGGGAGGGGGCCCACCAGGAGTGTGTGTGGAGTGTCTTGTTGGAGGAGACAAAGAGAAGGGCATGTAGGTACCTGCCTCACACACACACACACACACACACACACACACACACACACACACACACACACATTTAAGCCCGCTGTCAACCCCAAACATCCCCTCCCCGGCCCACAGCACTTCAAACATATCCGCCCTCAGCACTGTGTGTTCGTGCGCGTGTGTTTGTGTCTCAAAAGTCTATCTGATGCAGAACCTGAAGCGGAAAATCTGAGGAATGTTGGGAATAGAACAACAGTATTTACTCAATATTGTTATCATCTGAATATACTGGAGTTATGGCTGCAAAAGAGAAGGACACATGATTTGTCTTCACGTAGCATGTGATGATAAGAGCATTAAGCTTTGACTGAAGGCAGATGCAAATAGATGGACTTAGATACAAGTGTCTGGTTTTAACTAAAAGGTGAGGACAGGAAGCTACAGAGGTGCTCTAAGCTAACACCTACGCTAATGCAGGCTACTTTGTTTACCTGTCAGATTGGATTATATTCACATATTCACACTAAGCTATCTATTAAACACAGCATTGAAATAATCCAGCAAGGCGCTCTTTTGGCCTATCAAATAAATCCGGAAATGCTATGTTTGTAGTGTTTGTAGTCTTAAAATATAAAATAGTTGTAACTGTGATAAGTTTCCAGAGTGGTATAATCCTGTCACACATATGAACGCAAAATCTATAGCTTCCCTACAAAGGTTTTCGTAACAAAAGAGTTATGGTTTCTGTTTGTAGTTCAAGGAATTTCGACCAATCACGTTTGAGCGGGCTTTTATGGCATGCAGGTAACAGTTTGTGTGGTGCGCAAAAGAGACTACAATGCAAACTACCTGGAAGCCATCTGCTATCATCTGATGATGATCCACCTTTCTATTAGCTTCTTTATGTATTTGTATTCATATGGAGATCTCGTTTTTTAAAGAAAACGGATGAGATGTATTAATATCCTTTTTTCCGGACTGTTAACAATGATCAGCATTGGAAAAGGTTTTCTTGGCCTGGATGTTTGTGGATATCCTCCTGGCTACACTAAATTCCACAAAACATTGTCCTTTTCTGGTATTGTTGTCAAAGTAGTAAAAACAATTGTACAGGTTGTTGGCATCTCACCTACTCCTAGACTTACTGGATAGTATTACATTGTCTCACTGCCCGTACACGAAGCAACATGTCCCCACAAAGAGTCCCTTGTATTTTTTGAAGGTGGGGCTGTCTGAGCACCCACTATAACATTGAAATACCCAAAACATCAGTTATTAACAAAAAGTCTTAAAAGTAAATCAATCTGAATGAACAGTTTTGTGTTTTAGAGCAAATGCTGGAGGTCAAGCAACCAGTAAAGCATATCATATATACAGGTATTTATATTAACCTGTATTCATTATGTGAGATGATTTTGTGATAGGAAAGTGATTTGAATCAAAGGAACAAATATTGTTCACCTAGTTAAAATTGTGCAATTACGACTCACAATCAAATAACAGTTTTTACGAACATTCGGAAGTGGAGTTCCCCTCTTGTTGACAGTATTACGTAACTTTAATACTATACTTTTGTTATTATCTTAGGGAATAAGAATTTATTTGTTTTTGATGCATTATAGCATATTTTTTTTACATTTGCTTCACTTAGATATTCGCCTTTTATTAGCTATATTATAACTTAACTTTCCCTCATAGTATCATGGGATACTGAGGGCTGCAAAGCATGCACTTATTATGTAATTGCAACCCAGTCTCAAAGCATTTCGTGTAAAAGTCACGAAACTAATCTATTGATTCATGTTCACCAACACCATTTTCTCATTTTCTTCGTGTCACACAGAACGATTTTAAAAGCAAGTTAATAATAACAAATTAGAAGGAAAAACAGAAAAAATACAGATTTCAGTATTCTGAGGCTCTGAGCCCCATTTATTTTCCTCGCGGACTCCAAAAAAAGTCCGACATTATACTATTTAAAATAAAAACTATAATCGTGGCTTGACATTGAGTAAGAAAATCTTTTTATGAACCATTATTTTAAATAGTATAATGTCGGACTTTTTTTGGAGTCCGCGAGGAAAANATCAACATGTGTCCCCTCTTCTCCATGTCTCTTCTACGTCAACATGTGTCCCCTCTGTGGAAAGAGACTCTGAAAGTTTCAGGAACAAAGATTCTCTCTCTTTTTGTCCTGATCCATTTCTATAAAAACCTGTCTGAAAATGAGCTGATCAGATTTTGGCCACTTTATGATGTCATAACAATGTTTTGGCTTGAGTAACCATTAGCCAATCAGCAACCAAGGTAACCCCCCCCCTTATCACCCGAATGTCCTCCTTGAGCACCATTGTGTTCTTTTTAACCAAATCTCTCTCAGAGGGGCATGGGGAGGAGACAGAGAATTAGCACTTTGGAAACAGGGCTGAAACAGAGGGGGTTATGGGTAATGCTGCAATGATCTGTTTGGTGTTTCAGCCAATCAGAGACAGGCTCTGTGTATATCTGAGACCTATAATATATTGATGAAAAACAGTGTAATAGGTGACCTTTAACACATTATATTGAACTCTCTCTCCACAGTGTCACCATGGGTTTGCCTCTCAACCCTCCGGCAGATTCGGCTCGCTCGTCCCGCCACGCCCTCTCTCTCATCGCCACTGCCCGCCCACCGGCCTTCATCACCACCATCGCCAGAGAGGTGAGGCTGAAATGCTCAAACTAATTCACAAACATCCCATACAGCGGCTTCAAAATGTCATCGGCAAGCACGTCTCAAAACACATCTCTTCACACATCCACAATGATCACATCACACATCCTCCATTTTTATTGATTTATTTAGTTTTTAGTTTTGTGTACCTTGTACGGCGACCTTGAGAGCTTTGAAAGGCGCCTTTATAAATAAAATGTATTATTATTATTACACACGTATTGCCTGATTTTTAGTAGTTTCCTCTTTTGGTGTTCCCACTGTTTCCATGTTGACTCTGGTGGAGGGATAGTGTCAAACAGATATAAGCCACTTTCACTTTCTGTGATTACTCTCTAATAAAAGCCTCCATGTTTCAACGTGTATAAATGTTTTTAATTTGAAACTGCAGCAATCAGAAACGTTTGGTTTGTATTCAAAGTAAATTAGTACAGAATTTCTTTATGGAAAGTTGCCATAGACATCCTGATGTGAAAATATAAATATTGTATTACTTTCATCAATAGACCCTGGCTTAGTCACCATTGGGTTACCTCCATCTGCAATAGATAGTGACTAAACAGACATTTATTTTAACTGAAAAGGTTTATAGATATTAATCAGTTATTGTTTTGGTGTTGGGATTAAAATGCAGGTATCATATTGGTGGTCGTTTGAAAAAATCTAACATAAGACACACACTCTGAAACCATGCACAGCCAACTGAGAAACAGAATCCCGTATTGTTCTTGTGTGTTTCTCTTTGAGTCATGTCTCTCATAAACTCTTTCAATATTTCTGTTTTCCAGGTTCATCGCTTCAACGCAGCTCAGGCCAACTCTCAGTCGCAGCAGAACGTTCACACCACCACTCTGGCCCGAGCCAAGACTGAGATACTGCGAGTCATCGAGATCCTGATCGAGAAGATGCCCGGAGACGTGGTGGATCTGCTGGTCGAGGTAAACGTTAACAAATAATGCATGTTTTATGGGTATGGGCAATCTGAGTGAAACAAACCCAGTTGCATATTTGAGGTTTAAGAAATGGTTACCAAAATCTCTTAAAAGCGTTCTATTCTTGTTCTATTAAAAAACCAACACAGCCATAATGGAAACCGTGACCTCCTATTCCTTGCCTCCTTCTCTCCTCCTCCACTCATGTCTTCTTTTCTCTCTCCACCTCCTCTTCTGCAGGTGATGGATATCATCATGTATTGTATTGAAGGCTCTCTGGTGAAGAAGAAAGGACTGCAAGAGTGTTTCCCTGCTATTTGCAAGTAAGTGTCTATGAGTGTGCTTACAAGCCCCCATGTGTCCTTATTAGATCTGTAGGGGGTTTCATCGGAAAGGAGTTAGGGAAAGGCGACCTCTTGGTGTCAAAGATACAGACATCAACTTCAAGGCAGGTGGCTTTGATTCGTCATGATTCATCTACACCTGTCTGCTAAATCCACTAGAGTTTCAAAACAAAAGTAAGAGGAGAGAAATAAATGTTGGGGATTATAACTTCCATGTTTCTATTTCTAGTAGCATAACCAACCCTTACCCATGTGTTCTGATAAAGACATATCCAAGCAAAGACCTTAACTGTTATGGAAAGGAAAACAAGATGGAATATACTGTAGTCCTTGCTGTTTGTGAAAGCAACTTTTTTAAGAAACTTGAAATGGACATTTTAACGCATTTTAGAAAGGGGAGATTCTACTCTGGCACCCCCTACTGGCCGGCAGAGAGGGATATCATAAAAATGCAGTCATCTTTCTCTTCTACCCAAAAAAGCGACATCTTTACACAATCAAACAGTTTCTTGACTGTTCAACATAGATAGATATTTCTAGAAAGTGTTGGTTTATGTGTTTGCAATCGTATCGAATCGAATGCTTAGCTTAAATACTGTATTCCAGTTGTTTCTTGTGGTTTAGTTTTATGGGAACGAAGGTTAAGACAGCTCGATTGTTAAGATCTTCTTTCATTCTGTGCTAATTATTTGGATGGTTCCCACTTCAATGTGTATGTATTAACGTTTGTTTGTTGTTCAGGTTCTACATGGTTGGTTACTGTGACCGCAGTCACCGCATCGCTGTTGGAGCTCGCCAGGGATCAGTGGCCCTCTACGATGTTCGCACCGGAAAGTGCCAGGTACTTTTAAAACTCTACACTTCTCATCTTAATTAGTTTGGTTCACAACAGGAAGGGAACGCTCAAGCAGCTGAATACATTCTGATGAAACCAAAGTCAGGATTTCAGCTGGTTGCCAGACTCATCCATCCATCCTTCCATCCATCCATCCATCCATCCATCTATTAATCCATTCATCATTCAATCCATTCAATATCAATGCTCCATCCATTCAACCTTCCATCCATCCATCCATCTATCCATCCTTCCATCCATCCATCCACCCACCCATCCATCCATCCATCGATCTATCCATCCTTCCACCCATCCATCCACTCCATCCACCCATCCTTCCACTCCATCCATCCATCCATCCACCCATCCTTCCTTCCTTCCATCACTCCATCCACCCATCCATCCATCCATCCACCAACCCACCCACCCATCCTTCCTTCCATCCATCCATCCATCCACCCACCCATCTATCCATCCATCCACCCATCCTTCCATCACTCCATCCATCCATCCACTCCATCCACCCATCCATCTATCCATCCATCTATCCATCCATCCACCCACCAACCCGTCCATCCATCTATCCATCCATCCACCCACCCATCCTTCCTTCCATCCATCTATCCATCCATCCATCCACCCATCCATCCATCCACCCATCCATCTATCCATCCTTCCACCCATCCATCCATCCATCCACCCACCCATCTATCCATCCATCCACGCATTCATCCATCCACCCATCCATCCATCCACCCATCCATCCATCTATCCATCCTTCCACCCATCCACCCATCCATCCATCCATCCATCCCTGAACTGAACAACCCAATCATTCCTCAATTATTTCATCCATCAACCTGTCATTTTAAGTTCTTCCATATATCATCAAAACT
>NW_011361500.1:9939-10144 GCF_000735185.1 Notothenia coriiceps
CTAGCATTACTATCCTTGTGGGGACCTACATCTGTTTACACAGTCACGTGTGGGGACTGGCTTCCCTTATGGGGACAAAATGGGGGAATCATTAATTTTGGGGTGAAAATGTGGTTAGGGTTAGGCATGTGTTGGTTATGGTTAAGGTTAGGATAAGTCTCCAGGAAATGCATGTAAGACAATGTAATGTCCCCTGAAGTAATGT
>NW_011361500.1:12682-29251 GCF_000735185.1 Notothenia coriiceps
ACACACACACACACACACACACACACACACCACACACACACACACACACGCACACACACACAATGCACGCACACACACACACACACACACACACACACACACACACACACACACACACACACACACACTTCCCGAGTGAATCCACACTTTCCTTTTTAACGTCTGCCTCACTGTTTCCTGTTTCTTGGAGCAAAGATTGTTTGATTTCACTTTAATTTGCAATATCTGTAAAGGTGTGTGTTTTTGTTACTCTTTAGATTCTACACCAACCAATAATCCAAATTAACTGTTTTACAACTCATAATCCAATCTATATTTGACTTTTTTAGTGCAGAAAAAGTCTTGATTTTCTCCATAAATGTTAAAATCAATCCGAGTGAAAGTCTCTCTTCTTCTCTCTCTTTCCAGACTGTTTTCCTCCCATCACTTAAATGCATGCCATCCTTTCTCTCTTTCTCTCAGTCTCAGTTTCACACTTGACTATAAAACTGACGTTATATAACAATGTGTGAATTCCCATTTCTTGCAGAGGAGACCGCGACTGATAAAAGTAGCAAAGAGAAGAAGAAACCAAGTAAGAGTTGCTTTACTTTTGGGGAATGTGGATTATTGGAGGTTCATTTCACTTCAACATGTGTCCCCTCTTCTCCATGTCTCTTCTACATCAACATGTGTCCCCTCTTCTTCATGTCTCTTCTACATCAACATGTGTCCCCTCTTCTTCATGTCTCTTCTACATCAACATGTGTCCCCTCTGTGTAAAGAGATTCTGAAACTCTCAGGAACAAAGACCCCCTCTCTTTTTGTCCTGATCCATTTATATAAAAAACTGATTTTGGCCACTTTGTGATAACACAAAAAAACATTGTGTTGTGTAACCATTAGCCAATCACCAACCAAGGTAACGCCCCCCCCCCCCTTATCACCTGAATCTCCTCCTAGAGCACCTCAGAGGGGCGTGGCCATCAGAAGCTCATTAGCATTTAAAGCTACAGACAGAGAATCAGCACTTTTGAAACAGGGCTGAAACAGAGGGGATTATGGGTAATGCTGCAATGATCTGTTTTGTGTTTCAGCCAATCAGAGACAGGCTCTGTATATATCTGTGACCTGTGATATATTGATGAAAAACAGTATCATAGGGGACCTTTAAGTCCTAGGCTCAGCTGGTGCTGTCCAGTGCACATTGGATGAACTACAAATCACAATATAATATAAACTTTTAATCTTTTATTGGACTTTTATTTAGATATTTGATTGTCACAAGACTGCGACAAAGCCACACACATGATCGATCTCAATTAAAACAAAACGACACCTTACAAGGACACGTTACAATTCATAACATATTCTAAGGAAAGGTTTAAGACATTACAAAAGGACCGTAACAGGGAACATGTTGGGAAACAGGAGACATGTAGCACTACAGTGAGTTGGCTGATCTGAACAGGTGGGTTTTGAGGAGGGTCTTGAATGTGGTCGGATGTGAAGAGGGAGAGAGTTCCAGAGATGAACACATGATGCTCTTATATGCGATACGTTGCTGATCCCTTCTTCTCTCTCGGTGTCTCCACAGGTCAGAGATTCTTCCAGTGCGTTTACGTCCCTGGTAGAAACGCACAGTACCCGTTACGACCTTTAACCCCGGCCATGTCCCCCGCCATGAGGTCCCCCTCCATGATGTCCCCCTCCATGATGTCCCCTGCCATCAGGTCCATGTTGGAGGAACAGCAGAAGACGGCTCGAGCGTCGGGACAATAAGACAAACTCTCTGAAAACTGAAAACTCTGCAGCTCCCCGTCCAGCAGGGGGAGCCCTTTTTTAAATCTGTGGATCCTCAAACTCTGAGGAAAACCACAGACGGATAGTTGAGAGAGGACAGAAATATTTTGTCTTTCATTTATTTATGTATATTTCTCTCCATGTGGTCGAGCTCCTGTTGATATCTCCCATCGCTGCCATGCTTTAGATTTGATGTATTTTTTGATTTATTTTCTTGGTTGGCCCATACATGAACTTTGCTCATTTCTTTTTCAGGCAGCATTATTTAAATTAAACACAATTATCAATGTATTTTTTACAAAAATCCAAACAAGGAAGAATTTATGTCAATAAAAAAAACCAAATATTTGTCATTTAGGCCAAATTGAATGAACACATTGGCATAATGTTGTTTTTAGTTTACGTTTGTAGTCAAGTTTAATATTGATGTATTTAATGTACATATGTTATCTAATTTAACATAATTGAAGGCGTTTGCTCTGACAAGAACATTAAGCATTTGTTTTGTTGCATGATACATTTAAAAAACACAACAGAATATTAATTTATTCAGTCATAATTATTTCAAATGTGGATATTATTTTGCAAAGAAACTTAAAAAACGTATCAAAAAATGAGAATAAATATCGAAATGGCTGGTATCGGACATGATGGGATTAACCATGACTTGAATGGGCATGTTGCATAATTCAGATTTTTTATTTTACTATTTACTTTTTATCTTTAGCTAGTTTTATCTTTTATTTCTAATCATAGATTCAAATCACCCTTACCCTGCGTCCCGTAACGAGAGCATGTTGTGTTTTAAATGCACCAGGTTAGCATGTTAATGTTCGGAGGGTGAAATCCCAGGAGCTCCCACATCTGATCCCAGCATCCTCCCTGTCTCTGATCCCGAGTCTCATCAACATGATAAACGTTGGCAAATGAATAATGATGATGCATTTCCTTCTTACCTAATTATAGGCAGGAGTAAGGAGCCCAGTGTATGGACCTGCAGGACATGCTAAAATTACACACTTCATTTAAATTAAATTAGTTCTAAGAGATCCTTTGACAAGACGTGTTAAAATGCCATTTCTGGATGGTTTTCATTCCCAGAAACAAATGCATTTATTTTGATTTTGAGAAACAGTTGCTAATTTAACTTCAAATAAGTGAAAAGAAGGGCTTGAAGTAATAGTATACAGGATATGAGATCCGCATCTAATACTACTGATATGTTTATATTTGAGTAATGTTCTTTTAGTATAAATAATTGGCAATTTTCCAAATCTTTAAAGCCAGCTTTTTTCTTAAAAATGTGTGTAGTTTTGGGTGTCAATTTCCCATAATGCTGCATATTTTATCACCCAGGATCTCTAACAGTTTGAATATGAGCTTTATTTAGACATACATAGTTATTATAACATTTTCAGAGACAGGGAGTCTGCACAGGACAACTTTAATGACCAACTAATGAGACGCTGTGATGTCTACAGTGGATAAATGTCATGTTACTGATCGGCTTATTTACAGAGCTTGATACATGTTTTCATATGTTCTGTTACCTCACTCGCTTTGGTTTTGTACCTTGGCTGCAAAACTGTAGCTGAGCTTTTATCTGCAATTTGCTGTTGTCTTACTGAGTGAAAACCAGAGAACCAAAAGGGTGTTTTCACACTGTTAATCCCGGGATAACACACACATTAGTCAAGGACTTGATGTAGAGTTCGTCTAACACGTTGTTCACACTCACAGACTGAAAGTGTAAGATTATTTCTTGCATGTTTTGCAGTGTGAGACACTCTTACCTAAAGTTTAACCACTATTCCTTATTGCATGACTATCCTAAACCTTTTCACGGTTATTCCCCAAAAAGTCTTAAGGTGTGTTCAGACTGAACCCAAAATTCTGAGGCGATGCAGATGCATACAAAGTAAAATGAAAAATGTGAGTGCAGGAACATTTGCAGATTCAATGAGTAATGCAAACATCCTAAATCACTTCTATTCAAGCAAAAATAATGCACTAATCCTGCAGCGATTAATTTACTTACGGTACTGCTTCTATGGGTGTCAAGATATACCCGTATGCTAACCGTGAAAAAAGAGACAATTGTGCAATGAACATGTTATTTCCAGACAGCTTTAGTTTCTACCAAGCTAACAGCACAACCCAGTCTCACGGCATTTCGTGTTATAGTCACGAAATTAATCCTTTGATTCGTGTTCACCAACACGATTTCCACATTTTTTTCGTGTCACACAGAACGATGTTTAGAAGCAATGTATTTCTATTGGTAGTATGTGTTGTGGCTGCACCGAATAACAAATTAGAAGGAAAAAAAAATACAGATTTCAGTATTCTGAGTCTCTGAGCCCCATTTATTTTCCTCGCGGACGGCACAAAAAGTCAGACATTATACAATTTAAAATAAAAACAATAATCGTGGCTTGATATTGATTAAGAAAATGTTTTTATGAACCCCACAGCTTCTGGTCTTCCAAGACCCGACCGGACAAAAAGACATGGAGCAGGCACGAAACACACTACCAATAGAAATACATTGCTTTTAAAATCGTTCTGTGTGACACGGAAAAAATGGGAAAATCGTGTTGGTGAACGCAAATCGATAGATTACATTCATTTCGTGACTATTACACAAATTGCCAGTGAAACTGGGTTGTAGCAACATCTGGTCCCTGTTAAGTTTGTTATTGGCTATTTGAGGCCCCACTTATTACACAAACAGTGAGAAAAATGCTTTGTGTTTGCTCTGAATGCACCTTTAAGATCAGTGGTGTGAATCTGGGTTAGAACCAAAGCAATCTACGATAGCTGTTAGCCGTTAGCGGTTAGCGTTAGCGGTTAGCTGTTAGCGGTTAGCATCAGTGTGAATAATGAACCCGAGGCTCTAAGTAAACTCTGGGTTAATGAGCCATGTGTGAAATGAGGTGAAAGCTCTCAGCACATCCTGTCAACAGGCCTGAGAAATGTTACAGTAGGGAGCTCATGGACAAATACCATCTGACATCCTGGTACATTAGCAGCTTACTGAGTGTGTGTACTGTTGGAGAGGCATTTAGGAGACACCTGGAAATGGTAGTCTGTTTATAGAGGAATTATTCCAGTGGGGAGATGCAGCAGGAGGCGGCTGCTCCAGAGACTTCAGCTGTTTAGCAGCTGCTCATATTAAGACAGTTGCAGCTGGGGGCTGTAACGGTGTTTAAAATAAAATATACTCTCACTCGACTGTATACAACATAAGATGCTGTTAAGAGCACACCTTTTCCTGCTTGTTGTCACTGCACTCTGGCAGATGAGAAAGTACTGTATGTGCACTTGAAGCATAAAACAAACACACTTAGCATATTTACTTTAGCTGTTTAAGTTTTGCTGACCATTTCACAGAGACCATGTTATATTTATCAGTCAGTAAAATACATTTGGAGCAAGTACTCCTGAAGTCAAATGATGTATAAAACCCTCAGAGGAGGTTGGACGGGTACATGAGTAAAAAAAACACTTGAAAGAAAACTCATTGTGGAGTTTATTAAGTAAAGAAAGAACATTATGTTATTGTACGTACCGCGATTAAATCACAATCGTTTACTAGACTTAACTAAGTGGTTTTGTTGCCTTAACGTAACCAAGTTTAAGTGATAATGCAGAGAATACTGCAATCAGATGTAAACAATGAATGTATTTAACATTCATATTCTGTATTAACTAAATAAAATGCCTTAAACATACAATTAAAACCAGTCTATGTTTAATCTACCGCAACAATAGTATACACGATATATCTTTTGTGTTATTACTCTTTGGAACATGAGGGTCAATTTAGGAGCAAGTGTTAAACAGAAGGCAACAATGAAGTATGACTTAATGAATATGGGACAGGATGTGAGCTTTACAGCTTGCAGGAGAACACATGCAGTTAAGTTAATGTAATGTGTTTAACTATAAAGTGTAGCCAGCAGAGTCAAAGACAGAAACAGCTCCATGTGTACTTTGCATCACACAGTTCATGGCTGTTTCTTTGTAATATATGCTGACAGTGATTGGCTGTTTTTAAACCAGGTTTCTGAAAAGTGTAAAGCCTGGAGGGAAATGAGGAACGTGCCGCAGTAGCTGCTGTTCCAGAGTAAATGTTTTAAAACTACTTTTGTAAAGATTTCAGAAGACGTTCACATGTGGGACTGAATGTGTGGAGCTTGTTTCGTGAATGAAATCTACAGTGTTCATTTCAAAAGTTCAAGTCAATAGAAAATGTGATGATTTTTTTTGGAGAAATTACCTCCACTTAAAATCATGATTTGAGGTTGTTTAGAAGGATCACTTATTGTCAATGTTTCTTATTTAATTTGCATGATGGTGTCATTTAAAGGAACACATGTTTGAGTTGTAATATCCAGTGTACAATACCCAACAGTCGCTCAGGAGCTGCCTATAGATCATAGTTTATTTTATTTGTCGCACTCACCTCATAAACTTTAAGAGATACAAATGATTTCATACACTGGTTTTATTTTGTATAAAAAGTTAAATTGTTTGAAATAGGGACGATTGTTTTGACTGTGATGTCGGCAATAACTTTAATATCCCAACAAGATGACACAAACTATCTGTTGCATGTATGATAAAGCAGAGGTGTATGATAGGATGCCTTTATAACTGTTTTAAAACGTTTTAGGTGCCAAATAAATGTCATAAATGATATTTCAGGCACTTCAGATATTGAGGCTGTCTGCTGTGGTTTAGAATATAATCACCAAAGTGCATTTTGTCATCATTTCAATAAATATTTGCAGAAATGTGTGAGATCATTATCTGTCTTTCTTTTCATTTATCGCAAGCTAGAATAATTTGTGAGATATCGTTGGTGCATGTGAATGTTCCGCAAAGGCTACATTTTTTTAATGGCTAGCGCTCAAACACATTATACAGGAAGTCTCTAACCGGTTGACCAATCACAACAGAGCAGGTCAGCTAACCAATCAGAGCAGACTGCGCTCTGGTTTCAGACAGAGGGTGAAATGAGGTGCTGCAGCACAGGCAGTATGAGAACAATAAAGAGCTTTTTGAACATTAAAGCATGGAGACATGTAGAGACACTACATACTGATATACACCTGAACATCAGCAGGAGAGGACTCTTTAAAGTAGAGACACTACATACTGATATACACCTGAACATCAGCAGGAGAGGACTCTTTAAAGTAGAGACACTACATACTGATATACACCTGTACATCTGCAGGAGAGGACTCTTTAAAGTATAGACACTACATACTGATATACACCTGAACATCAGCAGGAGAGGACTCTTTAAAGTAGAGACACTACATACTGATATACACCTGAACATCAGCAGGAGAGGACTCTTTAAAGTAGAGACACTACATACTGATATACACCTG
The DNA here is from genome assembly GCF_000735185.1 of Notothenia coriiceps. Lineage (NCBI taxonomy): Eukaryota > Metazoa > Chordata > Actinopteri > Perciformes > Nototheniidae > Notothenia > Notothenia coriiceps. Next base: position 19,870 of record NW_011361500.1, read on the forward strand.
AACATCAGCAGGAGAGGACTCTTTAAAGTAGAGACACTACATACTGATATACACCTGAACATCAGCAGGAGAGGACTCTTTAAAGTAAGACACTACATCAGCAGGAGAGACTCTTTAAAGTAGAGAATACATATACACCTGAACATCACAGGAGAGGACTCTTTAAAGTAGAGACACTACATACTGATATACACCTGAACATCAGCAGGAGAGGACTCTTTAAAGTAGAGACACTACATACTGATATACACCTGAACATCAGCAGGAGAGGACTCTTTAAAGTAGAGACACTACTCAGTATGTAGTGTCTCTACTTTAAAGAGTCCTCTCCTGCTGATGTTCAGNCAATAGGTTTCCTCGCACTTCGTGCTAGGACGCCGTTGGGTCCTAGCGCTCCGTGCTCGGGCCCTAAATATCGTTCCAGGGCAGGCTAACCGAGGCAAACCAATGAGCACCCGCATGTGAGTATGAGAATGGCCCTGACAAAATTTCAGCCCAGATTTAAACTCCTGGCAGGATGGGCTCCAGCTCAATTCTCAAACTGAATAGAACAAAGTGAGTGAGGGACTGCAATATAAGAGGAACAGAAAGAGAAACTTTAAAACTGTTCAATTGTTATGATGTGTAAAGACTGATATTGTTCTATAATCGTCTGAAACTGTTAAGTCATGATGTGAAATGGTTAACAAAGAGAAAGGGAAACTCAAGCTGCTGCTACACTTTATTTTATTTACCTAAAATTAAGCACTTTTAAGATGCACATATTTTCAAAAGCTATTTTATTTATTTTCTCTATTTTATTTTTAAATGCAGCCCGAGAGGAACATTACACATATCCACAGCATTTACTGTATATCTGTATAGTTCAATGTTAATTGACAACAAATGTTGTTGTTTTTGAATTGTACTTTCTTTATTTGATTGGCAGTCAGTTGTTGATTACATGCAGACGTTGAAAAAGCTACAGGCTACTTCAATATATATCACACTAGTTCATAAAGCAACTTAGACATTTTGATGTTCTGGACCTTTGCATGGGGAGATTTTCTCTAACTGGACCTCGTTGAATTTTTGTTGAATACCCCTGCTCTCGGGTGGCTGGGTATTTCATACAGCACTGAGGCTAAAGCACAATAAATATTCTTATTTAAATCTTTTGTCCTTATGAACGCATCCTATCCAGATACCAGGAATTCAATCATTTTTCTGCCAGTCAACTCTTAAATCACATTCTCACAATGAGTGTGACGGGGCCAAACGGTTGAGTCATGAGGATTATGAAAGATGTTGTTGATTCATATTGTATTATACCACTGTTGCCTTGTAGAGGACATGTTCAAAGAGCATACAAAGTAATACGCTTCCAGAAGGACATTCTTTTTTCCTGCTAAATCCCTCCGAACCTCTTTCATTGTTGTGCAGAATGTTTCATTTCAAATTCTTCTGATATTCATATAAACTCCCTCTGGAGGGAATACAGGGATTTTAGCCTTTGCAGACCATTGACATGCACAGAGACCTAGAGCACACTACTGGAGACGGAACACTACAAAAAGCATAATAGTGCCTCTTTCAAGGGAATTCAATGTGAATGTAAACATCATAATACAATTCTAATAATAATACAGAAGTGTTATTGCAGTACGAATGTTCGGGAACCTTTACCTTCCTCTATGCTTTGCAGCAGTCTGAAGGGACTGTTGATGTGGAGCACAACTAGCACTGTTTTGATGTTCAAACTAATTTTGTTTTTGTTTGTAGAAACCAAGAGTTTCAGCATAAAATATATTTTTAAATCCAAACAATTGTACACATCAGATTGTGTTTCCATGAATCTTACTGAACATGTGAATCAAGTTGTAAAGCCTGGTGTGTCTCAAAGGGAGCATTTTGTGAAGTCTGATAAATGTCCTAGAGTAAGCCTCAGTTAGGCCTGCAGGTTTGAAAATAAAATGATGGAGGTGATGCTTTAGAAAGTTAGCCCGTAGCAGGGTTTCCGCTAGGATGTTTTCTTGCCGGTCAAATGTCCGGACAGAATCTATTTTGTCGGACAAATTTGAAACTTACCGGTCATGTTGGACATAATAAGAATTGTGTAGCAGAGTTTCCGTTAGCAAGTAATTACCGGACTAGGAACGGATATGCTGATGTTTAAAACTCAGTTAATGGGGCTCATTTTTATATCACTTCAGTTTATAATCGTAACAGATCGAAACATTCAGATTCATTTTTCAATAAAATATTCCACAAACAACAAACAACATAATTATTACATTCAAAGAAACTACTTGTAGTAGATGAAGAACATTATTCAAAAGTTTACATTAACTTTGGATAATAACACGGGAGAAACGGCCCATTTCTCAATCTCGAGGATGCTGGCTTGGTAGTCGCGTACTTCCAAGTCAATTCCTTCAGAAACGAAGCAAGTATGCTCCCAAGCCACGGCTTCGGAAAACGAAGAAGAATGGAACAGGCTAACAAGTGTGCCACTCTCTCCAACGGTTTCAACATAAACTGTACCAAAAATAAATACCTCACGATGTCTATCTAATTATGAACTTGCTTTACTTTCAGGTGATTTTTGGTGATAACAAATGCAACAAAGTAACATATTTACCAATACATGTTCAACACCACTACATACTTACATTTAAATGTGTGCTGCGCTGCGTAGGTTCAGCCATTCTCCGCAAGGGTTTTTGAAATTGGTCCGTGCGCAAAGCATTGTGGGGATTTGAAGGATGTAAAGTCTACCCATGTGCAGCCTCGAAATTTCCCCCAAACCAAGGACGCGGCCTCTGTGGAATTCCAAGTAAAACTGTGGCCGTTTCTCAATCTGTTTCTATTTTACTTTGTTAGATTTGTTATCACCAAAAATGTGTTCCGTGAAAGTAAAAGAAGTTCATAATTAGATAGACATCATGAGGAATTTATTTTCGGTACAGTTTATGTTGAAACCGTTAGAGAGAGTGGCACACTTGTTAGCCTGTTCCATTCTTCTTCGTTTTCCGAAGCCGTGGCGCTTGGAAGCATACTTGCTTCGTTTCTGAAGGAAGTGGCTTGGAAGTACGCGACTACCAAGCCAGCATCCTCGAGATTGAGAAACGGCCTGTGAGTAGGCGCCAGGCTTAGACAATGAAGAACTCATGAAATCAAAACTGATGTCTCTGGTTCCGCTGTATCCATTTGTATTTTCTACTCTCTATTGAGAGTTAGCTAAGTGCTCTTTTAACTCAGCGTGCACATTTCCAGAGACCTTAAACACATATCACTTCTTAAGATCACCATTCACTGATGTAAACAGTGACATGGTTGAATTTGTTTGCAAGTGGTTACGAAGTTAAGCTTGTTACTAAAGAATTGACCTAACCACCATAGAACCATATAACTATGAAGATTTTATTTTCAGGTAAAGAGCCCTATTCTGCTTTTTGGGATTTCCTTTTCCTGTAGAGTGTTCTATAGGTGTTAGTGCATGTGAATGGTCTGCAAAAGCTCAAATCTCTGTTTTCCCTCCTGCCTGAAACCCCTCCATTGGACTCCTTTGTTTATTTCTAAATGACTTTAGATGGTGATAGGTTAGTCTTTAAATATCGATTTGCTTTTTCCTGCAAAGTGTATGTGTAGAGATCTGCATAGCATGGGCCAAATAAAAAAAAAATAACAACGAAAGACTGTGGGCCACAGATTCAAATAAGTCATTTGAAGTATCCAGTTTATTTCCTTTATGAGATGTATCCCCATACTGTACAGCCTTCTATGTGAATGGGATATCTCTTTATGTATAGTTTAATTTAACATCAAACTCCAATATGGTGATTCATGTTGTGAGTTGAACAAAAGGCTGAAAAATGTGTTTGTACTCAGCCACTAAGGATAACATTCTGTTAACTACACTCTTGAATCAAAGTCAAAATGCTCCATTCAATTTGGTTTGTTTTTGAGGCCAAGAACAAACATTGTGGGTAAGATCACAGTGGGACAGGTCTGTGAATGACTGGACATTTAGGAAGCATTTAAATTCAGCAACAGATCTCTACTCCCCCCCCCCCACCTTCTGCTCTGTTCCCATCAAAGCCGCTGTCAACAAGCAGCATCTAGCTCCCTGCCCAGATCAGGACAGAGGGACACAGAGTGCCAGGGAGTGTCAGCACTGTACCAGCCTCTCAGGTAGAGAAACTTAAAGATGTCCTTAGCACGCAATAAAAAACTTTCTGAAACTTTTATCTGTTTGATTTACCAAACCGGCTTTGAAATTCATTCCTGCTAAAGCCCCACTGAGCTGTTACTTGATGTCTCTTTTATTGGATCAAATCCATGAATATATTTTTTGGGACTCACATCCTCAGGACGTCTCTGCGAGGAGAAGGCTTCAATCTGAGCCTTCAATATTAAAAAGGCGTTCCACATTGAAATTGGTCTGAGGCTGTGAAAATGTAAGACTTAAAGAATTGCTGCCTGGATCCCCAAGGAGGATCAAATTACATATTATCATGACAATCTGAAGAAAAAAGAAGAGCTCTGACATTGGGAGTTTAGGCATTTTGATCTTTAGCAGTAAAACAAGGACATTGCCGTGGCCGTAGACAGTGCGATGTGTCCTCAGTTTAATGTCTTACACTAAACTGTATCATTTTAAATTCGAAATCACTTGAAGTAATAAATAAAGTATGTAACCTACTGTTATTGGTGAGGGTCATGTCAGTGCAGTCTTACACTGACATGATAGAGGAAGCGCTGTCACAGTATTGTGTCCTACCTGATTCCTGAGCATGTGCTGAGAGCCACCCAGGACTCTGGATGTCCTCTCACATGGCCGTGGTAGAAGCAGTGATCCTGGAAGAGAAAATGATTGCAATCAATACAGGGAGGAGCGCTTCTAAAGGTGTGATAATGTTTATGTGAAGCTAGCAATGAATCAATGTGCTGGATGACTCAGTGTGAGAGCGTCCCTGAAGGAGACCCTGTGCTGCTGGTGAAGACACCACTATCTGAACAATGAAGAATCAATCAGGCTCGACGGTGTTCATAGGAGAGTGGGAGCTTGGCCACACAAACATCCCGATGAGGATTTGAACAACAAAGGCTGAATTTGAAGAACTGCAATAAAAAGAGGCACATGTTTGTGAAGGTGGCCCTGCAGAGACTCCCTGCTGGAGCCTTCTTCAAAAAGCCAAAGTCTCCACAGTGCCCTGATCAGAGTGGACAACAAATAACAGAATAAAACATACAGCTGTGTGCGAAGCGACCACAACTACTGGCTGCTTTTTATTCCATACCATTGCATCCCTTTATGTAACCTTACCCTTGTGTTAGGCGGTTATTAATAATGGGTTTAGTATCTATAGTATCTAAATCTGAGGTTCTCTAAGTGAACTTTAACCCATTCACAGAAGGTTTACTCCTAGGTTCAATTCAACATCAAGGCCCGATAAGGAGATTGGCAGAAGCAAACTCTTAGTTGAGAAATGAAACCTGCAGTCAGCAAAAAACACACACACACCGCAACTTAGAAGAATATAAAACAATTTATTTGTATATTAGATCATATATTTCACTGAACATTTTTCTATTTTCAGAATGTACCAAATACATTATTAGAAATAAGGCATTCATTTAATCAAGGTCAATCATATTGAAATCAAATGTATCCTCTTGTGAGACCAACATCTTCCTAAAATAATTCACATTTGACAGTCTGTGTTTGCTTATTGACATCAGTTCTAGTCAGCACTATGTCTATGCTAGGCCCAAGAAAATACACTCCTGAGATCTGAAATAATATATATTGCATAAAATGCAAATTTAAATTAAATTAAGTTTTATTTCAAACGTTGGTCTTTTTTTCCCCTTTTTTTCAAGAAGTAAATTGCCCTTTTTTTCTCCTACCTGTCTTTTTTAAACGGCATTATGCAAAGCACATTGCTGCCATATTCTTTATTTTCCAGTTATTTTCTCACTTACTATATGCCAACATTTGACAGCCATACTTTTACAATGAAAATCATGGCCAATAAGCAAACGTTTATCTTTTTTTTAAGTCAGAAGTATGATACTTTTTGCACTTTGTTTCCTGCTTGAATTATCGAACTGTCACCATAAATGATCTCAAATGAGCATGGGGAAAATAAAGGCTGAGACAAGATGTATTTAAAATTCATAAACTAAAATTAGACCATTGGCCTGAACACCCGACTCCCTCATCTCACTACAGTTTTGTTACTAGTACAAAAGAAAGTAAAAACACACTTTTCATTCATTCTAAGAGCTACTCTGCCTGTGGGCCTAAAGACTTGCTTTTAATGTTGAAAAGTGATTTAACATCACAAGGTTTGAAATTATGCCTGCATTCAATTTTTGACAATTCAAAAGTCTCTGTCAGCTCATCAGAGAATAAAGTGATCTCTTGTCTCATTTGAACAGAAGCAGCTGCAGCCGTGAGTGCTGTGTTCACGCCAACATATAAATCAATTGTCAGCGCAAACTCTCCCTGCCAAGCCCTAACAATTATTGTGTTACAGGTAGAGGGTGTGATGTGGAAGCAGTCCAAGAGATTGAGCTGTGGGACTTGTTTCAGCTGCGTAGGGAAAAGCTGCCATCTGTGAGGCTTACCGAGCAGAAAGCGCTGCCACATGCAGAGACTGGAGCCCATTTGCAATTCAAACACTGTGATTAAAGTTGGTCCAAGGTTATTAAAGCTCTGTACAGTTTAAGTTCACTTTATTTGTCCTGGTTGTAACAAGGACATTTGAACTCAAGTGGCTTTTTTTTAGGTCATTTAGTAAAAGTTTCTCCATTATATAGTGTATCCACCAGAGAGCACTGAAAGGTTGATATAACAATGTAGACTTTATTCTTTATTGCAATTCTTCAAAAAAGTATTGAGGGATAATTATTTCAACATTTAGTTTTTGTTTTACAAAAGGCTCCAGTATATGCTGAAAGATAGATCCATATGTATTTGATATATCAATATTGATGTCAGCCTAGTAAAACCAGTATTGGCAAAGCCATGGCTCTATGTATTTTTCTTTCTTTTTAACTCGTTGAAAAAGCTCTTGGTAAAATTAATATCTTCTTGACTTGATCTAAAATTGTCTCTCTAAAGACTTGAGCACACCTTTTAAAATGTGTCTAATGTGTCAGATGAACTATTCCAAATATAAGTAGTTTTTTGAGAGTAATTACAGCTACTATCTCGCAAAGATGATATAATATATGAAAATATAGAAAATATATGTTATCAATAAAACAAGTACTCAGTCTTCTCAAAGTTTGTCAATAAACCGTTTGTAAATCTATGCAATCATCATCAGCAAGAAAAAGCAAGAAAACCAAAAACGCTGCCCTGTGGAACACCACACCCAAGAGGGTCATGTTTTTATCAACAACTTGTATGCAATTTATTGGATAATATTTCACCTTTTTTTGCAAATCAAACATAATTATAGTCCAACATAATCCCTAAAAACCCAGTTGTTGATTCCCTGAATGTAATGCTGCTCTTTGGTGGTATTGGAGGACTCTTTCAACACTCAACACGCTTTAAGTGTACCATTTGACAGAAAGCATAGTAGAAGATTTTGCCTATAAGGGGAATGAGAGACCGCTCGAAAGTGCTGGAGACGCTATAGTACATATGCCAGGTCTGTAAGTGGCGCTGTAGTCTGCCACAAAAGCAGAATCAGCCCTTGCAAAAACAGGGCTGGAAAAGAGCAAATAGAGCGAAATGAGGCATGGCTAAAATGGCCATGTCTGTTTGGTATTTTGAAAAAAAACTTCACAGACATGTTTTATATAGCTATGGCCCTATCATATATGTTTCAAATATAGCATGATAGGTCCACTTTAAGCAAGTTGATCAAAGGACCAATCAGGGTTCTCAACCATCTCTTATCATCAAAAATGCTTGAGATGTGATATGTCTTCAAAGGTTTTGATAACTTTGGTCTTAAAAGATTTTAATCAACTAACTTCAATGAATGTCGCTTTAAGAGGACTGTGCCTTTGCTAAATACTGTTGATGAAGACCAAAGGGAGACCAACATTTTTTTTTTTTACATTCAAGAAGGACAATCTCCTCACATTTATTTAGGTATTTATGCTGATTCAGATCTCACATTATACTTTTTTCAAAATCGCAGTATCCAGGTTTTAATTTGTTTCTCAGTTCCATTCAAACAAGGAGTTTTGTTGTGTCTCTTCAAATGTGTTAGTTATGTTTATGTATTGAGTCATTTCCTGTTTTATTTTGTACTTACCTCTTGTCTTTCATTTCAGGCCCTGTTTCTTCCTCCCCCTGTGTGTATTTCCCGCCATCATCAGTGTCTGCCTAGTCCCTGATTGTTTCCACCTGTTCCCACTCACCTCATGTTTAAATAGACCTGTCTCTCCCCTGTCCTGTGTCAGTTCGTCTTGTTTGTTTCCCCGATTGGTCGTGCCAAGCCTCAGCATTGAAAGGATCGCTTTGTTTTCACTCATGTCAGGTTTTGTTATGTTTCTTTATTTTTGTTGGCTTAAAGTTTTTATTAAGTCCTCTCTTTGTTACGCTAGTTTTTTCCTCCTTGTGAGTGCTTTATGTTATTTCCACCACCTACTCTGTTAAGAGGAATTACCTGAACTGTGAAAATAAATTCACTTTTTTATTACATTCAAGATTTTGTCTCTGGGCCATGCATCTGGGTTCATCAGTTTGTGTTGAGGTCCTGACAAGTTTGACTGCAGGCTGATGAGCACACTTTATTTTGTATACCTAAAAGCAGGCATGTCCAATGTTTGGAGACCAAGTCAGGTTTAATGCGGTTTTATAATGTGTTATTTATGGCCCACTAGCACTGTCAAACAGAATAAATTTTCCAAATGTAATCCCTCCTTTTAACGGATGGTGGCAGCACCACTCTAAGGGGCCGTTCTCATGCCAAAATGTAAAGGTCCCAAGACATGGCCATTTCTACTGATCATATTTCCATTGTTGAGGTCTACTAGAATAGATTTATATTGTTCAATGTTCCAAACTCACATTGGTTTCTCATACAGCATCTCTGTATAGTATGTTTATTCACTCTCTGCCCTACACGCCTTGTTGGAGCTCCTGCCCCCCCCCCTCTTTCTAGCTCGCCCACTCTGTTCTGATGAGTCCACCACCGTTACAGCGGAACATCAGTGTTTGTGTTACAATGGCGTTTGTTAGCAACCATAAAAGGACACCAGTAATGACAAACAGATTAGAATGCTGCGTGGGGTCTGGGTGCCGTGTTGGCGGGACGTTGCGGGGCTCGCTGCTCCGCCCTTTGAGGCTCGAGGAGCAGCCAGTGTGAGGTGGATTACTGGTTGCTGCGTGGGGTCTGCCTGAGCAAACACAGCCAGGCTGTGAGTGTGT
>NW_011361500.1:29289-45707 GCF_000735185.1 Notothenia coriiceps
CACACACACACACACACACACACACACACACACACACACACACACACACACACACACACACACACACACACACCATAAGAGGTGATGATATTTTGATTCACTGGAGGGGATGTTTTCGCTCAGCCCTTTGGCCTGAATGTAATTTTAACTAAGAGGCAGCCAGGAGTCACACACCACACACCACACACACACACACACACACACACACACACACACACACACACACACACACACACACACACACACACACACACACACACACACACACACACACACACACACAGATGGATGTGGCGATATTGTGATGAGCGGAGCAGGGGTCAGAGGTCACAACCCCAGAGGGTCAGAGGACACATGTTCAAATGGCCGTTGTCTTTTACCCTTAAGCACCCGGGGAATACAGTCTCACGGCATTTCGTGTTATAGTCACGAAATTAATCTGTTGATTCGTGTTCACCAACACGATTTCCCCATTTTTTTCGTGTCACACAGAACAATTTTAAAAGCAATGTAAATAATAACAAATTAGAAGGGAAAACAGATTTAAAAAAATAGAGATTTCAGTATCCTGACACAGAACGATTTTAGAAGCAATGTATTTCTATTGGTAGTATGTTTCGTGCCTGCACCAAATAATAACTAATTAGAAAGAAAACTATATTTTAAAAATACAGATTTCAGTATTCTGAGGCTCTGAGCCCCATTTCTTTTCCTCGCGGACGGCACAAAAAGTCCGAAATTATACAATTTAAAATAAAAACAATAATCGTGGCTTGATATTGAGTAAGAACATGTTTTTATGAACCACACAGCTTCCGGTCGTCCAAGACCCGACCGGACAAAAAGACGTGGTGCAGGCACGAAACATACTACCAATAGAAATACATTGCTTTTGAAATCGTTCTGTGTGACAGGAAAAAAAGGGAAAATCGTGTTTTTGAACACGAATCAATAGATTACATTTATTTCGTGACTATTACACGAAATGCCGGGATGCTGGGTTGCGGGGAGAGCGCGACGCTTAGGAGCAAATCTTCACAGTTTCTAAACAGTGGAATTACAGCTTCTGTGGCACTCGTGATGACTAGGGGAAACAGACATGAGTAAAAAACAAACAATGGCCAATTCTATATAACGAAATTCTTAATAACAGCTGGTTATTCATGCGAGAGGAAGGAATAGTTCCACAAACAACTATGGCACTAAAGATGACTTGTTAATCAAACAACATTAGCATTATTGCTGCTTGAACTAACTCTACTGTTAAGACTATTTTGCTAATGATACAGCTCTAAGCAGTTGACTAATCACAACAGAGCCGGCCAGCTAACCAATCAGAGCAGACTGGGCTCTGGTTTCAGACAGAGGGTGAAAAGAGGTGCTGCAGCACAGGAAGTATGAGAACAATAAAGAGCTTTTTGACCATTAAAGCATGGAGACATGTCACAGTAGAGACACTAAAAACTAATTAAATCTAAATAAATTAAATGTCCTTTCTTTAATCATTGGCAGCTATAGAATTCCTTACTCTGTTTCTGTTTAACCAATTAAGATTAGTTGTACTCTCTCACAAATATGAACTGGAAATTGAGCACAATGTGTCCTCTTTAAATCATGCTCATCCCCCCTCTGACTGTTTTCATATGATCTTAGTGGTTCTGTTTGTCTGTATTCTCCCCCCTCGTTAAATCACCAAACACACATCATATTATTCCTTCTCCTTTCACAGAACCCCGCGTCTTAACATCCGTTAGTCACCTTAAGCCGGCTCTAAGCTGCAGCTCGGCTCGACGCTGAATTCATAATTGAAAAGTAAATCGGCGGCGATTAATTTTTGACAGCGTTGTGGTTTAAAAGCTGGGGGCCCCCTCCTCGTTCTGCGGGCCCCCGCGGTTGATGTGAGAAGCCCCGGTGAATCAAAGCTCTGGCTCTGGAGGGTTTCTACCCCTCCATCTGTACATCCTTCCATCCCTCGCTTGCTCGGCCGGTTTTAATGCCTACCTGAGGGACCGAGGGGAGGAGAGCGAGGTTCTCTGACTCCACGTCGATACTTTCTCTCTCCAGCTGAGCAGAATCACAGCCCCCCTGCTCTTAACTAATCGAAACCAAGCCCCCCTCCTCCATCCTCCATCCTCCATCTCTCCCTGCTCCCTTCCTCACTAACTTTAACAACAAACTCTCAGCTTGTCGGAGCTAAACACACATATTGTCCTGTTTTTGATCTCCGTTCCACTCGGCACTTAACATCGACTTTCCTTCGTATTTTCTTTAAACGTCGACATCGGAGTACTTTGTCCCATGTTTAAGTATGCGCGGATACTTTCTCAGGATTAAAAGGAACTTAGCATGTTGAAGGCTCCGATGTCTTAACGTGCTGCTGCTGTCAGAAGCGGACTACAAACTGTTTGTAGGGATAAAGATCTGCAAGTAGAGAAGTCTTAGCCTTCAGCTGCTGTATCAATAAGCACAGCTAGGGCTAAGGAAAGTATCAGACAGTAACATGGCTTTGACCTTGATCCAAAACTTTAACCAAGTGCTTATTGTAACCGTGACGAAGGCTGACAAGGTGCTCAGCGTTTGAATGACCTGTCCTCATTTAAAGATGTCGTTCTAAAACTTGCCTTTTATCCAATGGCAGCATAACAAGAAAGGGAGGGCCTTCACCATTGCCTGTGTCAGATGTCAATCAATCAATAGTCAGCGTAGAGGAGGGTCAAGGGCTCGCCAACCTGTCACCATTGTTGTTGCATGAGTTACTCCCTACTGGCACAAAACGTTTAAGTGAAGTCCATTAAAATAGGTCATATAATTCGACACCAACAGCAGTCTCCAGGGTACATTTCTGTGTTTGTTTGATACATTTTCCCCATCCTCCTCGGTACACGAAAGGCCTTTAGTCTAAAAGAAACTTCATACGGAAGAAAATCAGATCCCTGGAAACTTACTTCAACATAGTTAACCATCTTTGACGAATGCAAAACTTCCAAATACCAACCAAAAACATCCAGGAAGAAACATGTCTCTTTTAAAGTAGGATAGACACATGTTTAGGAGACAGTTCTGCACCGATCTTTGTTTGCATTTCTGTTTCATTAGACTTGAAGAAGTAATTTACTTTACTATTTAAGAAGAATATGTTATGCTGCCAAATCCATAATGTAAAAAATGTACATAGAAAGCAAGAGAGGGCCATCACCCTCAGATTTGGAATCAATAAAGTATCTTTATGTGATCAAAAGCACGCATTGTAGTATTGGAGGTTTGTTTTCAGATCATCGCATGCTGAAAACTATAAAATAAAAAACACACCTCATGATAATGTGAATTACTGAAACCTTAAAATACATTTTTTAAAGCTCTTCAACTAAAAATGTCAAAAGTGTACCTAGATATTTGTGGTTATTCAATTGAAACGGAGTCTCGTAATAGTTTTGCTAAAATATGTCAACTTTTCGTATCTGGACAACGCTGTGCTCAAACCAGGAGTTTTATTTTGTATCTGGGTCGAATCAAACGGTTAAGTCGCTGTAAATGAAGAATATTTCCCCTAAAACTCGCTCCTATCCAGCTGTGAGATCGTATCGATTATAAACAGCAGCAGATCTTTGATAATCTTTTTATCTCGTGAAAAAAAAAACACTTCCAGCAGAATTGCAGGAACTTTGGGAACATCAATAACGGATACATACACAACGTGGCTTTCCGATCTCAGAGAAACTTTTACATCCAGAGGAACTGAAACAGATATCAGTTAAATTCTAAAATTAGCTGGCGGCTGTTTGGGGAAAACAAATTCTGATGGGAAAAAAAGTCATGGGAAAATGAAAAACGATTTCCAAGATGAATATGTAGGTTTTTGTTTTGTGTTTTCATTTGTTTTTAGAAAGGCAGGAAGGTGACGTAGAAAGAAAGAATAAGACGGAGAGAAAGAAAGAGAAGTAAAGGCCGACTGGCTCAGCGGATCAATGAGATAATCTGAGACCAAAGAGAACCTCCTGCTGCTTCAGAGACTTCTCTTCCACGATGACCGCTCAAGGAGCTGTGGACAAACACAAAGAAAACTAGAGTCAGACGGGGAAAGTACAATAGAATAAAGAAGAAACAATTCAGAGTAAATGTAAATATTCATTCATTATTGATTGATTGATTGATACATTTTATTTCGAACAAGTAAAATAAATAATTACAAAACAAAACAAATGTTGCATTGCATAGTCATGTAAGAGAAATCAAAACAAAAAATGACATCTAGTGTTCGAAAAGGAGTGAGAAGAAGTATAATTTATTTAATCTCACCCCTTTGTCCCTAAAAGATTTATTTATAATCTATAATCTGCAATAATTATCATTTTGATTAATTATTATTGTTATTATTATTATTATTATTAATCTGCTTTACCTGTTGATTGACACACACACACACACACACACACACACACACACACACACACACACACACACACACATAGTGAAACACCTTCCCCATCCCTGTACCTCAAGAAAATAATTTCTCTGTATTTCCTCTTGAACTGGTTAATGTCTGGACATGGCTTTAGCTCCACATTCACACTGTTCATAGTCTCACTCCACAGGCTGAGATACAACAAGTTATTCTGGTTGTACGGACCCTATGAATTTTAAATTGAAATTGTCTCCTTGAGCTATACTGTGAATACTTTTTGGATGTTTCCTGGTAAAACGTTATTATTTGCCTTAAACATGATTTCTACCAGGTCTGTACATTTTAACAACTTTGACTGCAGGAATAATTCGTTAGTGTGATCAAGGTATTTGGCATTGTGAATGATTCGTATTTATGAATAGACTTCAAGCTAATTCTGGTAAATATTTGACGGTTGAGTTCATCCTTCAGCCTCATGTTACTAGTACATTTCCCTCCCAACAAACCATGATAAACTCAAACACTGATACTCGTCACTTTGACAATATTACATGTTTGAAATTGGCCGATTATGGCGACATGTGTTTGGAAAAATGTGTTAAAGTTAACCAATCAATAAATGTTTATTTATATAGCCCAATATCACAAATACATTACATTTGTCACAGTGGTCTTCACAGTTAGTACAGAATATCAGTATGACAATACGACACCCTCTGTCCTTAGACCCTCACATCGTACAAGGAAACACTTCCAGAGAAACCCACAGTTTAAAGGGGAACATGGGAGAAACCTCAGGGAGAGCAACAGAGGAGGGATCCCTCTCCCAGGACGGACAGACGTGCAATAGATGCCGTGTGTAAGTCGAAAAGACAATACATTTTACAGCGTAGGTAGACCAAATGTTTGGAAATGCATGTGTCTTTAATAAGAAGATGAATCCACAATCCTGTGGGAGCCATCAGGGAAGTAGTATGGGGAGAGTCTGGCAGGACCGCAGAGACAGGTTCAGCCACGACTCGAAGTCCAGGACTCAGATCTCAGGACTCAGAACTCAGGATCCCAGCGTTAACCAAACAAGACCTACATTTTCACAGATTCGTTCTGTACACAGGAAGGCATTTATTTTAACCAAACTCTGCATTCACCCTGACCTCAGATGGTGGTGGTATTTGTGATGGGAGCAAAGGGAGGAGGTCAGGAGATGGATGGATGTATTGTATACAGTAGATGGGTCAAAATAACACCCAGGAGGCTGAAGTGTGTGTCCAATAGGAAACCAAAAGTCAACAGATGTTCCTAAAGGGTTATAGCAAATAGTATGAAACCTAATTTCCCCCTGGGATAAAAAAAAACAAAACAAGGTTCTGATTATGATATGTATATCAGATGTATGGTGTATACTGTATCTTTACATATAAAGTAAGTGTACTTATGTTTCTTCCGTCTTCTTCTGGTATTATATTGAATTCAAGTACATGATTTTGTTCAATTCTTACCGTGAGAGTAACATTTTTATTATATATGTTGACATTATTAACCTAATTTAAATATGTAATCTACATTTTCTATTACATACTAACACAAATCATGATCTCTTCCTCCTAAACACACCCAAGAAGTCATGCGGTCTAAAACTAACTGTGAAATCCAGACAACTATTAACCTGAAAAATCTATTTCTAAAGTTATGAAACACTGCTATAAACTGTCTGTAACTCCTTACTGGAATAAACTTTAATACAGTACATGATATCTAGTGGTCTAATAAGTACAATATCTGAGTATTTCTTCCACCTATGATTATATCTTTCATTTCTGTTCTTTGTTTGTTGTCAGTTTTATCACAAACTACAGTTATCAAATCATTAACAAATCTGATCTGACATGGCAGAAATGATAACTTTACATAGTTATATAGGCTGCTAAATAGATATCTCCTGCTGGTTTTGATTAGGATTCCTCATCCACCTCTGTCCTGTCTGATGCATCAAAAGTGAAAGTTAGTTTTGAAACATCTCAAACTTCTGCGAGTTTCCTCCCGGTTCTGTCTGAAGGAATGTAAAGGTGAGGAGACAAGAAAAACATTGAGCTGCGCCCGAGGATTACAGCTGCCGATCAATAGCATCAATAATACCTGATGGTGTTCATACCGAGCGCTGATTAAAGAGATCCTGGAGAGAGAGAGAGAGAGAGAGAGAGAGCGAGAGAGAGAGAGAGAGAGAACAGAGGGGATGTGTGATAAACGGTCAGTGTTTCTGGACACAGCAGTCGAGAGGTCAAAGGTCAAAGACACCTGGAGGTTTGATCAATGGTGTGGGATGAGAGAGGAAGAAGATGGAGACTGGAGGGACACAAAGAGAGAGAGAGGGTTAAAAAGAAAAAAAAGGCCGGTCCACAGATTTCTACCATGGCTCTCGACATTAATGCCCACGATTAATCTGGAAATCTTAAAACGGATAAATCAAAGCCAATTCATCACATTTCACAAGGTTTTACCCAAAAGTTGCCCCTGAAATACCAGCACAGATGTTTACCATTACACGGCAGTGACAGACTACAAAAACTTGAAATCTTGCCAAGTATATTCGTCTAATATCTAAGTCTTTACACCTGATATAAGACATAATAACGTCAGAAGTAACACTGCAGTGAGATATCAGGTCTTGTTTTTGGACAATGCATCATCTTGTTAAGTCAAAACATCTTATTTTGATTTGTATCTCAGAGGAAACACATATTTTTTAACATATTTATTAGAAAATCACCAACTAACATCAGAAAACAGAAAACTTTTGAGCATTTGCGGCTACACAACATTTCCTGATTCTGGTCAAATATAGTTCAAAATGAGTTCTCCAGCTAATTACAAGATCTTATTTATCTAAATATCCCATCTTATTTCAAGAAATCTTACCAAGCTAATTTTCACTTGTTCTATTGGCAGATTTTTGTACTCATTTCAAGTGAAAGCAGCTTGTTGTCATTATTGTTTAACCAGTGAAGGAAGAGTAAGCAGAGGAAACGGCACAAGCTGCATGTATTAACTGACTGGAGACAACTGGACCTCCATAAGTGTAACAGCACGACTAATCCATGATAAATGTTCGTTTAGGTGTGGTGAAAACGAAGGAAAGACATCTCCCTGAAGCATGCTTCGAAGTTGCACAGTACTGGGAAATAGTGGACAGGGTCACCACTTTAGGAAGAGATGTATGTACAGTAGGCTATACTACTAAGGGAGAATATGCCTTGTGTAGCTCACATTATACAGAGGGGAATCAGAGTTTTTTCTGTGACAGCGGCTTTGTCGATGCTTTATAAGTGTCTGAACAATTTCATACTTTTTGTTTAGTTTGTCATTCAACCCTTTATTAAAAGGTCCCATGTCATGGCCATTTCTACTGATCATAATTCCATTGTTGAGGTATACTAAAATACCTGCAATGCAATGTTCCAAACTCACATTGGTTTCTCATACAGCATCTCTGTATAGTATGTGTATTCACTCTCTGTCCTAAACGGCTTGTTGGAGCACCTGCCCCCCCCCCTGTGAGCCCAGTGGCCGTCTGCGAGACAGCGAGACACAGCGAAACCCAGCCCCAAACACACACACACACCCGCAGCCTGGCTGGGAGTTTGTGTGTGTGCCCAGGCTGAGTTCCGCGGTGTCTCTCTGTCTCGCCGACCCCACACCAGAGAGCCAGCTCACAGTGTCCCGCTCCTCGCAGCAGCGAGCCTCGCAACGTCCCGCCGAGTGTGTTTCATGAGGAAGTCCGGTCCAAACGTAACGGCTCCGCGGACGTAACGTCACTATACCCGAAATACGTAACTACCCGAGGCGTTCTGGGGCAGCATAGACACGTCTTTTCTGTGTTAGAGTTTTACTCGCTACAGGGTGTACTTTGAGGGTTTGTGACTCTGCAGACCGTTTACATGCAGAAAAAGCTTCATAACACACAAGGGGACGGGTAATAACCGGAAAAGCATGACATGGGACCTTTAACACTCCACAGTCCACACGTGCCTTTTTTTTTTAAATTGCCCCCCAGAATACAAGTACAAATCTTGGCCATAGAAGAATGTTGACTGTTCACATCCTACTTTTGAGTCAACATATAGTTTCTTTAAACAATGACCACAAACGATCCCTTAATTACTCATTGTTAATAACAGATTTGAATATCTTTAAGCTAAAATGAACCAATAAACAGCAGCAAACAAACACAGAACGGAACTAAGAAACAACTAAAAAGTAAAGTTTGAGATTTTCTGAATGTACTTTTCATATTTAAAACATGGGTTAAACGTGAATTACTGATCAGTTCACATGTAATACTACAACTTGAATCATTATCCACCTATAAATTATGAACAGATCTCAGCGGTGATCTTAAATTAAATTGAATGAGACGAAGGTTCGGTTCAAATATTCGACAGATGGAAAAACAGAACATCTTCAACACTGACAGTTTCTGAGATTAAAGGACATTGATCTGCAGCCCTGTGATCAGAGACTCATTAAAACTGCTCTGAACTCATGATGAGAGTGTAAAACTAGCCTTAATTGATCAAACAGAAACAGAGTAAGGAATCCTATAACTGCCAATGATTAAAGAAAGTACATTTAATTAGGGAATATGATGCTCATGTTCAGTTTCATATCAGTGTTTTGTGTTTACTGTGACATGTCTCCATGCTTTAATGTTCAAAAAGCTCTTTATTTGTCTCATACTGCCTCTTTTCACCCTCTGTCTGAAACCAGAGCCCAGTCTGCTCTGATTGGTTAGCTGGCCAGCTCTGTTGTGATTGGTCAACCGCTTAGAGATGTCCCGCCCCTTAGTGTGCGGGCGAGAAACTACCTCTGAAGTGAACTTTGGGATTTTAGCCTTTGCGGACCATTTACATGCACTAAAACTATGGGGGTTATTCCCTATCTTTATTCAAGAGCGTGGTCTTTAAATTTGAGAGCGTACTTTATTGATTTCACATTCAGATTATGTATTTCTTTCCCTCAAACCCCTTCATCGCACTCAAATAGTGACTGCTTGCGCTTAGATTTGCTCTGCTTCTGCTCAAACTGTGCGCTTGCACTCAGATATATTGCTGCTTGCACAGATTTCCCGTGTTCCAGCTTAAAACCTTCTCCTCGCACTCAGGCTGTTTCTGTGCGCTCGTCAAATGTCTGCTCTCAGATTTCTGCTGCGCGCTTGGATGTTTTGTGCAACATCCCGTTCAAAATCCCTCAACCAATAGGGGGCCAGGTGTCTTTGCGGGTGCGTTCGCTTTACTAGGCGAAGTCCCTCCCTTTCCCGGGGACCTCCATGGGACCTTATTTCGGAAAAAGTATTGAAATCAATGGGGAGAGAAAGATTATCTTTTGATCCCGTTTGAATTGTGCCACGAATTACACATATGATGTTTGTCAATTTAAAAGATCATTTTGCAAAAAATAAAAATGTGTCATAAAACTGTGAAGTAACTCTTTTTTTGTGTGAAACCGCTCAATGAACTACATGTCCCGTCTCGCACCACACACCAAGACGGCCGTCACGTTGGCACATTTCACTTCTTTCTTTCAGAATGAGGCGGAAAGTATTAAAAGAGGTGAAAATCACTCCAAATCTGGGCATGTTGAGAGCTGCGCACACACACACAAGGGGAGTTAGTCGGTTCCGTAACAGCCAGCATGCGGGACCGGGATTCTGGGATTTGTAGTTTTTCTAGTTGCGTATTTTTCATCGTCTTATATTTCAACAGTTTTACGACAAACTGTGACTTTTTTGACATGGAAATTATTTTTTAAGATCGACAAACATCATTATGTGTAATTCGTGGCACAATTCAAACGGGATCTAAAGATACGCTTTCTCTCCCCATTGACTTCAAGAGCGTCCCGTAAGGGAGGTTACTCTTTAGTTTATAAACTCCCGCCCTCCACGGCTTTATCACATGTAGTTCACTTGTTTCATTTACAACTTTTGGGGGGAAAAAAGCACAGTGTTTATGTTTATTTATATATATGTACCAGCACCTTACATAATAGCTACGTTAATAGTAGCCGTAGTAGCACACCGTGCTGGTGCAGAACAACAATCTGGAGGATCTGGAGCAAAGTCATATCGTTTTATTTGCCATACTTTTTACGCTGGCAAGGATGTCGTGAAACCTATATAACAAACTATACAGTAGGGAAGGGAAACCATGCATTTCACTGAACATATACCTGAATGTGGGAAAGGCGCATTGATGGAAGCTCTTACTGCTGGTGTGTTTACTTCATACAGTATATGACATTTATATCTTAACAACCCTTCATCGGTAGGTTTCTAACTTAAGTTGAAAGAAATGAAAATAGAGCAGAAAACAGGAGAACACATTTTGGACACCCATAGTCTCATTTTCATCTTTATTGGACACAAAGTCAACAGCAACACATTTTTACACAACACTACTATGTAGATTCAACCTACATCAAGGGAAGCTCATAAACATGTACCACATTGCACACACACTCTCTCTTAAATATCTTCATTGAGCTCATCGTGTAAACAATAAATAATAATTCATGAGAACAATCGCCATTTCCATGAAGTATGACATTTAAATGTGAATTTTGGAAAGTAAGGAAGCAGACACTTTTCTTTTTGCAAATCAGATCCAAAACAGAGGTACATCTTCCGTTATTGAGAAAGAAAGTAGAGCTTAGTGTAAAACTGCTGTCATATCTATAAGGTCTATATCAAAGGCAGATGAAAGCGTCATTTGTGGCAGTGAACAACAACCAAACAAATGTATTTAGAGGGTTTGGAAACATAAGGGCACGATATGTTATTTGTATCCATGTTGCAGCTTTTTAAGAGAAACCGAAAGGTCCTTCTAATCTAGACCTTTCAGTTCACTACCTTCACCAAAGAAGACCCTTTTTCTGGGTGGATGACCTGATGTTCCTCACTCGTTACTTACTCCTCCACTCTTCCTCCCTGCCGTCTCTATTTTTCTCACCTTTCATCCCCAGAGAGGCTGCCAAAAACATATTTTCTCAAACTGTTAAGAGTGGTGGAGAAAACCAAAGATTAAGATCTCGAAGCTGTCTGGAGTCTGGTGTGTGTGTGTGTGTGTGTGTGTGTGTGTGTGTGTAAACCTGTCTGCCGGATGTTTTTTTTGAAGAGAGGAAGGACTTGTGAAAAGCTTTGACACGCTCGGGTTTACAGGTGTGTAACGGTGTTAGAAGCTTTCTGACAGCACTAATGAAACTGACAGGAGATGGAGGAAGGAGACGAGGGAGGAAGGAGACGAGGAGAAGGAGACTTGGATTTAGTGTGAAATGATTGTTATTTAAACATGTCAACCGCTACCAAGAGACAGATTCTGACAGAATATCTGTTTATATCTCTCTCTATATATATATATATCTATATCTCTTTCTGACTAAAACTCTTAGCACTAAAACAGTCCAAAAAAGTGTCTCCAAAGCAGAGTTCAAATAATTGATACCGAACAGTGACTTCACGATGTACCGACACACGTGACGGTACATCTCCACATCACTGAAGCATCCCTCATAAGAAGCCATAGATAGAGCTAGCTCTGGGATAACAAGCTATGTCATGCCTCGCTGTTATTAAAAAGGAATATGAGCAACATTTTAGTAAACAAATGCAGCTTTCTTGCTCCATAAAACCATAGCCAAGATCTTCATCAGACAACTAAAGATGTAAATATAATACTGTGACATTTTAAAATAGATTTACGGATTTGAAGAACTAGTCAGTGCCAGGCAGACGTCACGTTAGCCACGACAGATACACCAAGCAGACCAGCAGCAGCTCTGATAATATACACAGACTGTACATGTACACATTGAGAGTCTTCACTTTTACAGTCAAATAAAGAGCCTTGTCATGCATCTGCAGAGAAACTCACCAAAACAAACAAGGCAGGGAAACAGGAAGCTGCTGTTTCCTTCAAACATATGAACCATTACAGTTTTTACATGGTGGGAGACAGAGGGCATGACTAGGAAACATTTGGGGAAAAGAGACGAACAAGAAAAGGTTCACTTGGGAACTGGAACCAACATGTAGACATAATAACGTACATACGGCCTTCTTCAATTGATTTCTACGAGAACAGAGTGCATGCTGTCACTTGACCCCACTTTCCAGATAAAGAGTTGCAAACAGCTTTTTTATTCTGAGCGCTACAATGAAACTATGCACCGTGACGTATCAGACGCAAACCATCACAACAAATATGTGGACATTCACGATGTAAACGGAGTCAGGAGGAGGTGAATTTCATTCCATTTTGCCCTCCAAATGTGAGCAAATTAACGTTATGCTTTTGGTTTGGTTTTTTAACATCTGCAGTGAGTAATGGCTCCACCATCTTAAGGTTAACTGTGATGGTGCTTTTAGGACGAGCTGTCTGAAGTGAGAATGTGTGCTTGTGAAAATACTCTGGGGTGAAAACACATACACACATGTCTGCATGAAGCTCAGAGAGGATGGAAAAAGCATCGGAGGTGTCAGAAAAGTAAAAGCAAACACCGAACACACACACACACACACACACACACACACACACACACACACACACACACACACACACACACACACACACACACACACACACACACACACACACACACACACACACACACACACACACACACACACACAGGCTGAAATGTGCAGAGTGTGTTCTTGCCTTACAGAGGTCGGCGATTAGCAAAGCATTAAAGAGAGCGGTGGAGAACTTCTTTGAAATATTTTAAAATACATTTTTAATTCCAGCAGTGACAACTTAAGAAATCCAACCTAAGTTGTTTCAGACTCCCAAACAAACTTTAATATAAAGAAGAGAAAATTAAGATTGAATCATTTTGAGTACTGAATTAAAAGGTAGCAGGGAAGCCAAATAACGCTGAGTCATTGGCTAACATCGAGTAAACAGCAAGGGTCTGAACCCACATAGATCTGTGACGTTCGGCCAATAAATAGGAATGACAGGAAGGTGTTAACAACTAAAAAATACATCAATGCATATCACAGTATAAACATGCCTTATATATTGGCTTTTAAATAAATTACAAAGCAAGTTTCACAATGTCCACTACAGGAGATAAAAACAAAAAAATAATTTAGTCCAACCTGAGCTGGGTTTTTACCTTTCCCGCCAATTATGATACCTCCTGATCTTTATACGAGACACCTCTGAATCTCAATAAAAACTCTTTACTGTCAGGCTCACCTTTCTTTTGTTAGATCTCTAAGGTGACACATCTGAAGCTAAAACTAGTGGCTGCCGAGTGACACTTTTCAGACTCAGCTGGAGATCCAGATGTGGTTCGGAGTCTTCAGACCATGAAGCGGTGCTCCTTGCCGTCGTGCGCCATCAGGATGACGTTGCGGTTGGAGGTCCAGATGAGGCGGGCCAGCTTCAGGTGGTTCTGAGACCCCGGAGACGCCGGCTGCACTGGAGGAACCTGGTAGGTCTTAATGCAGCGGAGCTGAGGGGCCGAGTTCAACATCCCAATGCTGCCCAGCAGACTGGTGTTCATCTGAGGAGAAACACAACCAGCTGATTCATAGACACTAAATATTCATATTTATTATGGTTAAAAAGTTAGGGCAAGTTTTTTTCAATTGAATCCGCACACAGGCCCTAATACCAGTAACATTTAGCCTGTACAAGGTAGAATAACAAATGTCCCCAGAGGCTTGAATAAGCAAATGTTTAACACATCTTTTGTCATATAAATGGGTTTAAAATGGACAATGCTAACAGTAATCTAAAGCGAATGACGGTCAAAAATGTTGCAGTTTAAATCAGATTCTGGATCAGTTTTGGATGAATTTAGTTTGAGCTGCAAACGCAAAGTATTCTCATTTTGGTAGAGATGTGATTTCTAAATTTGATAATCCCAGAGACTGAGTGTCTTTGTTGGGGAACATTGAGGAGATCAATGAAATGAAAATTTGGAAAAGGAAATTTAGAGTTAGGAAACTATACTTTTAGAAATGGCAACCTTACAGCTCATAAATATGGTTCCAACTGTCTTTATAGCACCCATGACTCACAGTGAGAAGATGAATACAGCCAATAGGTTCTTTGGCAACAACAAATAATAACAGATAGATCAGAGGAACTAGAGCAGGAACCTCGCTGCATCTCAAAGTTTTGACCTAGTTATGTAGGTTTAGTTTTTCAAACATTTTGTCGGTCAGACCCTCATCCCCACTTCCTGTTAGCGATGGACCGGCTTTACCCTCTGAGGAAGCTTTGACTTTAACCCATGATGTCCTGTGAGAGACTGTGTGTGTATGTGTAGGAAAATCACAGCGAGTAGAAACTCTATCGCTTCCTGAGACCACACACACACACACACACACACACACACACACACACACACACACACACACACACACACACACACACACACACACACACACACACACACACACACACACACACACACACACACACACACACACACACACACACAGCGTCTGCCAGCTCATTACCACAGCAGCCGTCTTGCCGGCGCGCTGCAGTGGTTTATGCTTACAGTAATGCCATTAGTGTGTGTCTGTGTCTGCAGACAGTCGTGTCAGAGGTCGTAAAGACCTCTCATTCAAATAACAGTTCTGGGAAGATGATAAGGAGTGTGTGTTCCTCTGTGTGTGTGGGTGTGTTTATCATTTACGTGTGATTGGTCTGATGATTTTATGTTGTTTATTTAGAAGTTGTTCATGTTTCTTTTTAGCACTGGAACTTTTATTTATTTTTTCTTAAATAGATTTTTTGTATGAATTGCACATGAAAAACAAAAAGATAAAAGTCGACCAAAGTTATTTTAATCAATACAGAAGAATGACTAATAGACAGTGCAGAGCTTGTCCATACTTTTTTTTTTGTCACTTTAAATAAAGGCAAATGTTATTTTGGCAACAAAAACTGAGCTTTATAGTCCCTCTTACCGCTGTCTGAAAGATCAAATGAGATACAAATGTTTGAACTTTGAATTAAATCCTCACCTCTACTCAGATGAAGCATCTAAACAAAGTTTCCTATTGGATTGAATCCCAGTATAAATGTATTTGTACTGGTGTGACTGGGAGTACTACACAGCCGCACCACTTTAGTTAAGCTCCAACCAATCAACAGATTTTTTTGTGGTCAAACACATAGGAAAAAATCTCTATAAACCATGTTTTTGTTAAACAAGAGGGTCAGCAACGACATTTAAACACAGAATATTCCATTTAAAACAAAACAGTGAGGGCACCTGTTAACACCGTGTGTGTGTGTGTGTGTGTGTGTGTGTGTGTGTGTGTGTGTGTGTGTGTGTGTGTGTGTGTGTGTGTGTGTGTGTGTGTGTGTGTGTGTGTGTGTGTGTGTGTGTGTGCGTGTGTGTGTGCGTGTTAGAGAGATTTACCTGCCAAAAAGAGATGTGGCTGTCAGCGTTGGAGTACGTTGCTAGGTAACGGCCATCGGGGGCGAACGACACTGATGTGATGGGACCTTTGTGACCATGGATGTTCTGGAGGAGAGAAAGACGTTAAAAACACACTCGTTACACCAAATTCACTTTTTACAGGAACTCCACGTGTCTGAAAGAAAGTTTAGCTTGCACAGGCTCCTCTGAATTCTTCCTCAGTGAATCAGTTTGTGAGGCTTTTACTTTCAAATGACTGGGTTTGTGTTAGAAATGTGGTTCAAATGCAGTTAAGTTAAAGAAGACGATTCTGCTTGCGGAGACTGATGGGACTTAAACGTGTGAACCATTTGAAGAAAAGTAATAAAATAATAATGAATAAAAACCGATTCCATTGGAAATACTCAAAGAAACAGTCCCTGGGAAAAGAAAGGAAGTAACTCAATAGCAGTGGAGAACCGCGTCTATCACAACTGGACCTTCTGTAGACACACACACACAACCACTGGGCCGGAAAAGTCTACTTGTTAGTCACTTTTCTGCCTGTAATATTGCGCCCCGGCGCGCCCACCCA
>NW_011361500.1:48572-59957 GCF_000735185.1 Notothenia coriiceps
CAAAAAGAGAGAGAATCTTTGTTCCTGAAACTTTCAGAGTCTCTTTCCACAGAGGGGACACATGTTGATGTAGAAGAGACATGAAGAAGAGGGGACACATGTTGATGTAGAAGAGACATGAAGAAGAGGGGACACATGTTGATGTAGAAGAGACATGAAGAAGAGGGGACACATGTTGATGTAGGAGAGACATGGAGAAGAGGGGACACATGTTGATGTAGAAGAGACATGAAGAAGAGGGGACACATGTTGATGTAGAAGAGACATGGACAAGAGGGGACACATGTTGATGTAGAAGAGACATGAACAAGAGGGGACACATGTTGATGTAGAAGAGACATGGACAAGAGGGGACACATGTTGATGTAGAAGAGACATGAAGAAGAGGGGACACATGTTGATGTAGAAGAGACATGGAGAAGAGGGGACACATTTTGATGTAGAAGAGACATGAAGAAGAGGGGACACATGTTGATGTAGAAGAGACATGAAGAAGTTCACTTTGCATAATAGGTGACCTTTAATGTACAGGTGTTCCTTAGTACGTGTAATTTCTGCCCATTTTCAGTTTCATTCCACAGACTGTTAAACACCTGAACTTTTTTAAGAACATCCTTAAACATTCATCTGTTAGCATCTTGCAAATTATGTATTTAGTATATCACATTCCATTTACTTGTATATAGACTCTTCTTGCACTATTACTATTTACTTGCACATCTCAAAACATTCTCTTGCAATATTTTATCGTTTTATTTGTTCTATGTCCTATATATATATATATATATATATATATATATTCACGTTACACTGTTGGAGGAGCCTGTGACTGACGTTCACCATTGCCATATCTACACTGTAGCTACTGTGCACATGGCAATGAAGCCTTGAATCTTGACATTTGCCTGGGAAAGGACGGACAGACATTGCAACTCAAATGGTTGAAGTCATAGTGAAGTCATAAATCACTGGTGTTGAAGTCAAAGTAAAAAAAACGCATTTGCGATTTCGTGTGGCGATTTCAGGCTAGGTTTATGTAGGACTTAGTCAAAATAAACGAGTGTGTGCTCATGGTAATAAAGGAACATGTCACCCTGTGCAACTGATGTGTTTTTAATGGTTTGGATAACAATGGAGCTGTATGGCACAGAGAAACGATATATCGGGCTATTATGTTAGTAGATACATTCATTGTTGATTTGAGTTTTGTTTACAACTAGAAACATACAAAATGAGTCTCATCCTTTAAAGGAAGGCGCTATAATGATCTGAAGAAGAAAAGCCTTTTTATAGACATGGGGAGAAAGAGAGATGACACGGAGAGGTGGCAGAGAGATGGAGCTTCACTAATATATGGAGTGAAGAGATTAGCGGGCAGCTTATAATGTCAAGGCCCATTCAATGGGAGCCATTCACCGGACGACGGCATAATGGACTCCCACAATGCAACAGGAATTAGACACTAACCCTAACAGCTGGCCACAAGCTCCTCTGAGTGTGTGTGAGAGAGATAGAGAGAGGGGGGGGGCGAGCAAGGCAGCTTGTTAAGGAACGACTCAGGGGAGAGAGAGAGTGTGTGATGGGCGGCCGAGCTGCACAATTCATCTCCTGTGATCACAGCCTCAGCACCTGTACTTAATACTGGTAATATATTGGCAATATATCAGCAATATTGAAATGTTTAATTTCATTTAGAGAGGTGGCTGTAATTGGAAACAGTCACAGTGTTGATATAGGGCAGCAGGAGAGCAGGGAGCTAATTGTACTGAGAAGCACCGAGGTTAATAACCAACATTAAGAACGTTTAATGAAATAATCTGGATTAGTATTACATTTGTAGGAGACGGACACACATGCACAGACACACACATGCACGCACACTAAGATTATAGACAGAGGAGTTTCTATACACACATTTAGACATATACTCTATGTATGTACAGTATAGATTAATAGCTAGGCTATAATTGTGCCTTAAAGAAGACACATATACAAAAATGTAAACTACATAGAATAACAATATAAAATTAGGAGTTTCCCAGTCAAGAAACAATGAACTGGATTATAAAATAAAAAAACAACTACTGAATTGTGTAGTTGACAAGAAACACTCATGCACACACTTACAAAATCAGAAACACACACACACACACACACACACACACACACACACACACACACACACACACACACACACACACACACAGTGTGAGAACCTGGCAACATGAACTGCATTCACAGCCAGTATCACGCTGACATTATCCAGTCAATACTGAGTCACACACATACACACAGTGGAGATTGGATGTATTGATTTTTTTTATGCGAGGGAGGGAGGAGGACTAACCTCGATCACATGACGAGAGTCACTGCTGCAGAAACCCAGACAGTGTGTGACTGACTGACTGTTTTACGCAACCAGTTACAGGGTTACTGGATGCTTCAGACCGTACAACCTCTCTCTGTGCATGGGAGCTTACAAGCTAAGATACAAGTTCATTTAGGTGTTTAAATACAAAGCCTTGATTTGTACAGAGGGTAGAGTGACACTGCATGGATTTTTGCAAACTTGTGTTGTTTTTTTGACAGTGTTTGCTGTTGTTGTGACATATAAAGCTCCTTTTTGGTTGATATTAGTATTTAGTGTCTCTACTGCGACATGTCTCCAAGCTTTAATGTTCAAAAAGCTTGTTTTTCTCATACTGCCTGTTCTGCAGCACCTCTTTTCACCCTCTGTCTGAAACCTTAGTACATAGACCTTTGATCAGAGCGTCCTTAGCAGTGGTCTGATATAAAAAAATAATGTTTAAATAGAACAATCAGAATTGTGTATTCAACTACCCCGTGTTTTAATTAAAACCTGTCCAATCAGTTTGTTCACATGATCAACTAATGATTCATTCCAACAATCACTCAGCACTATTACTAAACTAAATGTTGATTTGGTTTAGGATCTGTCTGTCCACTAATGTTTGTTAGTGTTACACACACACACACACTACAGACATATCTATACTCATTTAACCTGACTGACCCAGCTCAAGTTTCAGCCTTAATGAGATCAACTGATGTTGGTCAGTTAGATTTCCACACACACACACACACACACACACACACACACACACACACACACACACACACACACACACACACACACACACACACACACACACACACAGCTCTGTGTGACCTCTGCTCTTCACACATACAAAATGGTGCTTTTACTTAACGACAACCTCTCAATGACTGCAAAGTTTGTCTGTCATAACCTTTGACCTCCTCTCTGCTGGTTGTGATGCTGATGGCTGAGACGAACCTTCACACACACATGTACTTAGTTCAAGAGGGCCAGAACTCATCTCTGGGTGACTATCAGTCGATAACTGTTTCTCTGACATTCACTGTCAGCGTATCTGTTGTTATTTTGTTTTACTTGGCGCTTTGAGCACCAGGAAAAGCGCTTTTTAAATGTAATGTATTATTATTATTATCTCAGTAAGGAAAAGGGAACTGCTAGAAATCTAAAAGGTGTGTTTACATCGTAAAGTTTTTTTAATTTTTTAAAACGATTATGTACATAGTAAATGCAAAGATACGCAAACACACATATAACACGTAGCATGAGTTGAATTGACCTGGAAGCCTATGAGGGGTAACAATCCCAATGAACCTACCGATAATCAATAATAAAGGAACATTTAATTTTTACTATCTGTGTGCAACCGATGTAAAAATCTTACATATTTATTTTTCACCAACAATCAATTTCTGTCCATATTTCTTTGTAATACTTGGTATTTATAATGGGGAGCTTTCATATTGATAAGTATGCTTTTATATTGTTACTCCTGGCACCAACACTGCTAAGGTATGTGGTTTCTTTTTGGATTAGCTGCTCTGAATTTAACGAATGAGCAGTCCCATTGGCTGTTAAGGGCAAAGGTTGCTAACAATAAAAAAAAGAACACTCCAGCAGCCGTATTCCCGCCGGTAAATCGAGGCCGAAATCTGCTTTATGTTTGGTCTGAACGCACCTTTAAAAAGGATTTGACCTTTGAGAAACAGGAAATTGCTTCACAAGCTGACCACTGGTTTTTCTAGAAAGAGATCCTGAAGCCACATGCACACAGACCGAGGACTCGCATGTCAGAGGGACGCAGACATCGTTACATCATCATAATGTCCTGCAATCTGGTTACAGACTGGCCTCCATAACTCAGTGTGTCGGCTCTGTAATGCCTGAGTGTTTCTGTGTGTGTGAGTGTGTGTGTGTGTGTTTATATATTTATCCATATTTTTATGTGCAGTGTGTATTCATATATTTAGGTATCTCGTACAGCTACATTGGAACGTTGCTATGATGTGAACTGTATTGAGCTATATCAAATACATGTCTTAAAGCTATCTGTGATCGAGGCATTAACACCATGTTACCATTCTGAGTCCAAGCGAGTCTAGACAGATCCCAAAGAAGCAAGTTAAAGAATAATCCAAACTTAATTGAGATAGAAATCTTTAGTGATGGCGAAGCTAGTTCACAGACAAGTTTCAAGTCTTTTTTCTCAAGCTGTTTTACATCTACATTTTGAACTTTGTTTTGGTGTAATGTTATGACAGATAGCTCATCCCGCAGCATCCCTTATTGGCAAAAGCAGTCTGAAAGCGAATGCTCAACAAAAGGGTTTCCGCTAGGATTTTTTCTTGCCGGTCAAATGTCCGTAAATAATTTATTTTACCGGACAAATTTGAAACTTACCGGTCATGTTTCAATAATAACAACATAATTACATTCAAACAAACTACTTGTAGTAGATGAAGTACATTATTCAAAAGTTTACTTTGAATACTCTCTCTCTCATGTCGATCAGATCCAGCTCTCCTGATCGGCCTTTATAGAGATCACCGATCAAACTATTAAGAGTGAATATCGGCCAATAATGATCGGCGGCCGATTGATCGGAACATCCCTAATTATTACCGGACATTTTGACCGGCAGGTTTTGAATTTGCCGTTGTTTTAATCAATTTTACCAGCTAAAAAACGGTAATTACCGGCTAACGGAAACCCTGCTCTACACGCATTATAACTCTATTGAAAGATTAGACAATATTCCTCTCATTTGAGTAGGAAAACTTTGCAACATGTTTAGAAAGATTCAACCTGTTAAGTAGTATTTACATTGTTACTCTACCAATTCTTCTATAAAGTGAAGATGTGTTTACCTGCTTTTGACACATGCTCTGATAGAATAACTGTAAGCTGTTGAAAAAACCCAATAAACAAAGTAAAAAAAAAGATTCCACCTTTCTTTGACTACAAAGTGTTATTTAAAATATGAATTCCGCAGGTCCTCTTTCGGTTTCCTTATATATTTAAGTATAGTGTTTTAAAAAATGTTAGATAAATATAGTTTTGTCATTAATCTGCGGTGGACTCACTTGGTCAGCTGCTTGTCGGCGTCAGCACAGAGCTCCAGGAGCCCCATGAGCACCGCCGACACGTCCATATAAGGCTCCCACACGGTGAAGCCTCGGCCAATCAGATCGATGGCGGTGCGGCGGATGGTGCTGTGGGGAGGCAGCTTGGGGCTGGGGGGCTGCAGCAGCAGGAAGGTCAGCGCCTTACCTGCAAACGGTACAAACAGGAAGGTGAGAATCATGTCGAGAAGCAATCGAAAGAACACTCAAAACACTGAAGTTGCATCAGCTATCGTGACAGAAAATAATTTGTACATATTGTAGTTAAATATATGACCATATTAGCCCTGGTGTAAATACAGCTACAGCAATTGAACAACTGTCAGACTCGATTAATGTTATTTGATCATCTTAAATACAAAATGGCTGATTTTGGCTTCTCAAATATGGATATGTCCTGCTGTCTGTCATTTTAAAATCCTATTAAAGCAAATATCTTTGGGTTTTGAAAAAAACAGAAGTAAGATGTCAGCTTGGACTTTGAGCAAGACAGTCAGACAGACATTTTGCACCTGTTTTATGACATTTAAGGACACAACTATTCACCTACTTACATATATTATATATTTGGCAGTTTAATTGATGTGAAAAATAACCGTTGGTTGACCCGTCACTGTAGAGACACACCCACGATTGAAACATGTGATTTGCGTAAAGATTATGTTTTCAAATGAGGTTTGGGTAAAAATGCTTCAACTTTTGAGCCCCACACACACACACACACACACACACACACGCACACGCGCGCGCGATAAAGACAGCGAGCGGGATGGAGGTCACTTCATAGCTGACCTGACATTTGAGCCAGTCTCTGTGGGGACAGGCTGACCATTAAGGCTCCATCCCTCAATAACTCGCACCACCCCTCCTCCCCAAACCTCACCCACTGAAGCTTGAGGTCCAGAGCTTTTAGCAGATTCTTTACAAAGTGCTTCCAACAGATAAAGTCAGAGGAAATTCAAGACAGAAAGATAAATAACAAACATCTGGTGTCATTTGGTACGCGAGAACCAGGAATGAACTCGTCATGTATGCATTTATTCAAAGCTACGAGAAGTATATCAGTGTATATATATATATATATCACAACCAGATTGAACATTGGGAAGGCTGTTGAATTGTTGTTGCACTGTTGGAGGAGCCTGTGACCTAAGATTTTCATTGTCATAACTTCACTGTAGCTATGTACAAACAACAATAAAAGCCTTGAATCTTGAAATCTGTATCCTTCTGCTGTCTGAGACCACTCAGGGATCAATAAAGTTTATTGTATTTTCACATTAAATGTAAATGGTACACAGTCATTATATAAAGAAACATATTACATAAAACAGATCATTTACTATAGGTATTTATAATGATGTGGTGGCTCTTAAGGTCCTCCAGACGCACGCATCATCTGGATCGCCTGGCATTTAATCATCAATCCCCCCCTTAAATGGCAAACCCCCTTCCTTATTGGTTTACATCTACACACACACACGCAGCTTATGGATGGGGTTATGAAACGTATAGCTACAGGCTAACCGTGTTAGCATTGCTGGGTACGACGGTTATAATACATTCCGGAAGCTTTAACTGTGTTAGCATCGTTATGCTACGTCGTTACGGGCGACTAAGACTGTAAGAGATGGACCTCCAAGCTAATAATGTTAGCAGTTATGTTGAGGCTTTTTGCGAAGAGACAAAGAGTCAAACATGCCGGTGTGTTGTTATTCTGCAGTCCTGTGGTGTGGAATAATCAGGAAAATAAATACGAACGCCCCCTTAAATCAAAACAACAACTCGGAGCGAAGTTGAAACACTAATTTCCGACTTCCTATGACGCAGAACCATGGCGGATGAAATTAAATACATTTTCTATTAATTAAAATAATGCGTGCCATTTCTTTCTCACTTGTGATTAATGTTTATTGTATAAGGTTGTAACTTGTTGTTGTTGTTGTTGTCCACAGACAGTGAGCTAAATGTATTATTATTATTAATTATTTATTAGCATTTACTCTGATAAGCAATATTTTTAGGGAACGTACTGGTGCAGGGACAAGTCTGGGGCAAAACCACTTTTATAAAGCTTAAAAAATGTGAAGCATACTTGGATAGCATGTAAACAAAATAACTATAAACAGCTATAAATGTCTTGTTAAATAATCTAGCATTAAAATATAAGATCCTCTTTATAGAGTCTATGTTGTTTACGCATTATAACCTAAAAATCATGATTTAACTCTTCCAAAAATAGGAGATGGATCCATCAGAGAGCATTAGCACCATTAGCTTGTTGTGACTGAAGCACTGATACGGTGGTGAACTTTGACCCTAAGATGGTGATTAGCAAACACCATTAAGAGCTCAAATCAATCATGTTTTTGTAACACACATCAATATACATACAACAAAAAGACTATACATATCACCAGTGAGGAACTTTGACCTCCAGGTAGTGATTATTAGAACTCACTTAGCCTGTGCTTTTTCCACCTTCATTTTCTTAACAGTCTTTCTTAAAAATATACAACTTTTCTGTAGAAACTGTCGAAATGTAATGAAGACAAGATGTATTTTTGGTATACTGTATAGGGAAAGTTTCCATTCAATAAAGCATGAATTGAAGTTCAAGGATCCAAGTGTATTATAATTACAATATTTCTAACACTTAATAATCGTTTTATAACTATTTAATGCATTCTAAGTGTTTATTAGTTACTATAAGTGATCTTATGACCTTCCTAGAGTATAGGAAGATATAATACAGTACAAGCTGTTTATGTACTCTAAGCCAGGGGTTCCCAAATTGGGGGTCGCGACGTGGGGGTCGCGAGATGATTACAAAATAAAAATTATTTAAAAAAATTGATTAATTTTTTCAATAATTTTTTGTTTTTGAATTATTATTAATAATAACGAGGCTCCCCCTTTGACAATCCACTAGCGCAGTGTTTCTCAAACTTTTTCATACCAAGGACCACTTAACCAATAAAAAACTCAGTTTTTTTGAAGCTGCTGTTGGCCTGTGGAAAAATGTAATCATAAGAAATGACTCTGGAAAAGCTGCAGATAGAGCCATAAGAAATGAATGCAACTGATTATTTAATGTTTCATGTTGTTTTTATAGGCAATAATTTAAGCTTTCTTAGTTCCAGGTTTAATATGTGCAATAAGTTCATTTCAATAGGTTTTCAACATTGAACCAGTCCGGCCCTCGACTAGTACCCATTTTTTTATTTTGGCCCACTGTGTATTTGAGTTTGACACCCCTGCTCTANGTGTGCCTTGGCAGTCTCAGGTTCCAGGTTTAATATGTGCAATAAGTTCATTTCAATAGGTTTTCAACATTGAACCAGTCCGGCCCTCGACTAGTACCCATTTTTTTATTTTGGCCCACTGTGTATTTGAGTTTGACACCCCTGCTCTAAAGGATCATTATTTGCTTTAAGTAAAATGAAAAACATCTAATTAAGTCCATGCATAAACTGCTCTTTTGTGTTTTAAAATGTTTGACTCACTATAATGGATGCTGCTAATTAGTATTATACAATGCTATAAACAGAATATAATATAGCATTACAAGCACGTTCGTTTATAATGAATTTAGACAATGGCATCATAGAAGGTGAACATCATTTTACCTTTGATAGAAAAATCAACCAAACATTAGTTTCAAATAAACTGATAATCAATAAATGAACTTGGTAGGTGACTGTGTGGGATGTTAGGATGGGTTGGTGGGCGGTATAATTGGGGGGGGGGGTCATGGGGCCAAAGGTCACCAGTCAAATTCAAACCCCTGACTTTATGAATATGCGCGAACGTGCTCTCCCCCCCCCCCCCAACAACAACACATAGCAGGTCTCAGATGTTATGATGTCAAAGGTCAATGGTGTTCGCAGTGACGGGGCAGGTGTGTGTGTTTGTGTGTGTGTGTGTGTGTGTGTGTGTGTTTGTGTGTGTGTGTGTGTGTGTGTGGTGTGTGTGTGTGTGTGTGTGTGTGTGTGTGTGTGTGTGTGTGTGTGTGTGTGTGTGTCGTTGAACCTGACAGAACCACATTTGCACATAGAAGCCATTATACATATTATTTGTCATGTACTAATTAAGATGGCCGTTGACAATCACTGCTGTAATTGGCTAGATTGACCATAGATTTACATTTCAACACCTCCTATCTGGTCTGTGAGCAGGAAGTGAGAAAGGTCCCAACTCAGGTCCATTTCTCACGGCGGACATCTTTGTTTAAAGGAAAGCCCCGACCCAAATGAACCAATAACTATTGACAAAGCATCCGCTGGCCATAATGAGCTGTTAGTTAGAGCAGTAAACATGTCACATTAACACAGAGAGGGTGATTAGAGCAGGAGGAAGGAGGGAGGGAGGAAGGAAGGAAGAAGGGAAGGAAGTGGAAAGGAATAAAGGAGGGAGGGAAGTAGAGAGTGTGAAATAGAGACAGATTGGCGATGTCTAAAGTTTACCAGGCCGAGGAGACCACTAACAGGCTTTCTACTTTCTTTCCTCCATCTGCCCTACACCCCTCCTTTCTCTCTCTCTTCCTCCGAGCTTAAATGAGAGGTGAAGGTAAATCAATGTTGGGGACTCGGTAAGTGGATGAGAGCCGGACTGGACTTGCTGCATGGAGAGAAAAATAAATCCTTTTTAAAATGGCCAAAACCAATTTAAAAAGAGGAAGAACAAGAGCCAGTGAGAGCGAGAAAGAAAAGGAGAAAGCTTTTTCTACTACGAAGATAAAAAAATATACAATAATAATTATTAAAGTAGTATTTGATCAACAACCAGTGCATACATGAAGAACACCTGAGGTTGGCTACTGTACCGTTCCTGGCTAACTAGCATGCTAGCTGTGAGATTGCTAGCTGCAAGAGTGCACCAATTAGCACTTCATATATTCTCTTCATCACCTAGTTCCTATTTTTGGAGGACAAGCTAATTACGTTAGCTACAGTAAGCACAAATGGTGTTGGAAACAAGCACTTACTACATTTTATTAGCCACTGTTAAGTCTTACATGCGGCTCACACTGTAAGCTTTCAGAAGTTTTAAATCAGTAAAACGTATCCTGCATTCAATATTAAGTTAGCTACCTTAAGATAACTATGTTCAATTATTTTCTATTCCTAAATAAGTCTGCAATTCTGCTAAATATTTCAATACCAGGAAGCTAACTACTTCGCCGCAAACTTTGCTAGCAAAATAAAGTTGCTGGTCACTAATGCGGAAAAAAACCACACACTGAAATATAAAAGATAATTGCTAACTTAATTGAGAGTGTTCTTGATAACACTTGGTTCACTGTGATGAAAGGAAAATGCATTCATCTGTTTCCATTCACTACTGTTGGGCGAATATTAGAAATAGTGGTTTTAAATGGTTTTAAATCTACAGAAAGTAGTGCGCAATGAGATGAAGTTATTAAAAGCACAAGTCAAACTCTGAATGAGGTTTGGTTTCCATCACCTGTTGTCCCTGTACAATTTCTGATTCACAATAAAACTCCATTTCCAATCTGCTCTCATGAATGTTTTAAAATGCCAGCGTCGCGCTGTATGAGGCTCAGAGGGGACTCGATGCTTTCTGACATTTACTGTGAGCAAAATTGTCCAGAGATGATACACAGAGGTACAGTTAAAAGTGTCTTTTATCCTGTCCAGTCACATCCTCACTTCCTTCTGTCATCATCTGTCCTTCCTTCCTTCCTTCCTAGCTTCCTTAGGCTCAATCCCCCCCCCCCTACATTTCCCTCCTCGCCATATGAAAACATCAATCTATACTCTGATGTATAGACTACTGTACCCTCCCTCTCTTTGGGTGGACAGCTCTCATTCATCACACACACACAGGGCTGCGCGCCAACAACAGCGATCCATCTTTCAATTTCATAACAGAGAGAGGAGAATG
>NW_011361500.1:59986-62091 GCF_000735185.1 Notothenia coriiceps
GGGGGGGGGGGGGAGACGGAGGGTGGAAAGAGGGAGAAAAATAAATGAGAATTGGAAAAAGACGGAAAATGAACGGAACAGGGCGGGAATGAAAGCAGCAGTGGAGAAAGAAATCTCATGCTTTTCACAATATCTTTAGGTGTCTCTGCTCATGTTATTAATTAGGTAATAACAGTCTTTTATAGGGTTCGGCCATTCACTGGGGTCAGATAGAGGAGCAGGTTGCTATATGGAGTCAGGGTGAGTTTAAATATCAAGCCGGTATGATGATATTTCATCTGTTTTCATGTTTGTTTGTTCCTCTATTGTTATACTGCTGTTCCTATTTATTGTTGTGTTGTCTGCTGTACTCTATTTAATTATGTTTTTATTTTCTCGTCTTGTTGTGGTCATTTAACATGTTGCCAAGGACAACAGTTGAAAATTAGCCTGCTGGCTAATACTGGCTCATTTACAGCAATGTGAAT
The DNA here is from genome assembly GCF_000735185.1 of Notothenia coriiceps. Lineage (NCBI taxonomy): Eukaryota > Metazoa > Chordata > Actinopteri > Perciformes > Nototheniidae > Notothenia > Notothenia coriiceps. The sequence continues at coordinate 60,454 of NW_011361500.1, forward strand.
GAATGTGCACTGTCCTTTAAATAAACAAACAAACAAATATCATCTTTCTCAATTAGTTAGTAGATACTCTCCTCCAAAAAAAAAAAAATTGATAGTTTATTTGCTAAAATGCCTTAAAATGCCATATAAAAAGGGGGGGGGGGGTTATTCCCCGTTTCCATTCACCCGGGACATGCAGTCAGAATTACATTTCTCGAGCCAGGCTGTGCAATTGTACCAAAAGCTTTTTCAAATAAACATGATCCATCATTTTAAACACTTGTCTCAAAGTTCTACTGAAAGTTATCAGAAGACGTGATACACATGGATCGGCAATGATGGCTGACTGCATGGAGATCTGCATCCAGGTCAAACTCCCCGGCTGACCTCTCTCTCACTGCAGCAAAAGTTTTCCTGCTCAGTCGCTTGTGAAGAGCAGCAGCATCACTTTCTGGAAGTATTATGTCTTCTTTCTGAATTCATCGGGTCCCTTCTAACATGTCACATAACTCTTTGTCTCGTGATTCCTGTGCAGAACGTCATAATGACCATTACAGGCACTTACTTACTTAGTGTCTACGGTGTTAAATTCAGTCAGACTAAAAGACAAGTGCAGGAACGAATGAAAGAATATGTAGTTTTGAGATAAGCCTCGTTTCCAATTGAAATCCTTACAACTTTTCTATTTCTTTCTAAGTTGTATTCTAGGTAACAACAAAGTTTACAAATAGGGAATAAACACTTGATGGACTTGATAAATATTTTTGCTCCAATCTGAATTAATTTGTAGTTTAACTATTTTACAATTTTTAGAAACAAGTCATTCAAAACGTATATTCTGTTCACCATATCAGCCTGATCACGCTTCCTCTATGGCAGCCTCTTCATAAAAAACAAAAGGCATCCAATAAGTACATAACTATGTGCTTTCATGAGGCCCATTATTTCCTGGTGAGAAACGACAATTAATTTCGAAATGTATACTGTATTTTATCCGCGCAAAAATCTAGTGGGACCATACTTTTCAACCCTCCCGATTTTCGCGGGAAACTCCCGATTTCATTGCCCTCTCCCGGTTTCCTCCCGGGGTTTTATTTCTCCCACATTTCTCCCGATTTCTGACAAAATCAGATTTACTCAGGACTGTTTCCACTCTGACTTTAATACAGCTACACCATTGTTTGGTTTCCATGGTAACACGTCTCTTTAGTAGCGCGCGCAACTGAAAGTCTGAGAGGGTGAGGCAGATAGTCACAGAAAACATAACAAAAATCGACAACTACTCTACGCTCTGCTCACTCCTTTCCTGCCCACACATATGCTCCATCAAGGATGGTGCTACAGGCCGCAAGGCATTGCACTTAGAACTACAATATAAGCATGTTAATGTTAATCTAACAGCTCTGGCGATCCACTAGCACCCCTCCCCCCCATTTTGCATTTTGAAATGCTCCCGATTTCTGAGGTCTCAAGGTTGGCAAGTATGAGTGGGACCTATCATGCAAAATGCACTTTTTTATGTCTTTTATGCATAAATATGTGTCCCCGGTGCGTCAGGGAACTCACGCAGCGTCAGAAAATAAAACCCTTTTCTTTTCCTCCGTACTCAAATCTTTAAAAAACGGGGCTACAACGAGCGGATACAGATTTGCTGTCCAA
>NW_011361500.1:62131-64278 GCF_000735185.1 Notothenia coriiceps
TTTCAGTGTTTTCTGTGTTTCTGTGTTTCTGTGTTTCCATGTTTGTGTGTGTGTGTGTGTGTGTGTGTGTTTGCTTTAAACCCTCCTCAATAGCCAAAATATATATGAACTCTGTTGGCCCGTCGAGGAGTTCAATGGTGCCTGCCACACACACATTTCCTCAGGAGCGACTCTAAGCTATAGTAAAAAAACTCGCTGTATAAACTGGTACCTGATTTAAGCAAATACGTTGAAACTAAATGTCACACATTGCAGAGTGTTTTGCGGCAAAGGGAGATATCCAGATGTGGACATGAATCACAAGTTCAAAGTCTTCATAAGGTAAAGTCAAACTGCAAATATCTTTATTTTTACAAATCTAACAATTCAAACAAAATTAAATAAGTTCAGAAATGTGTTTAGGGACTTTTAGATAACTGAAATCAAGTCCTTCAAAGATGTATTCAAACAAGCTCAATAGAGCGGTGCAGGGATGACGTATCTACCCGGAAGTAAGCGGCTGGTTCCCTCGACAAAAAAGCAACGGGATTTCTCCAGAGGATTTTGGAAAATAGCTGGAAATAAGGTCTGTGGAAACGAACCTGTTTGATAAATGCACGTTTTGTTCAGCCAGATAATCTCCACATGTCTACCCTACTTTTATAATTTTCGAATCATAAATCTAGTCGCCAGAAGCAAAATGCTAACGTTATGCTATAAAGGAACTACAGCAGGGTCGCTGATTCAACGTCACGCCAACTTCAAATCCATATTTAAACACACAGATTCTAAATGGTACGAGTTGAAGCGTTTGTTTGAACAGTCTGCAGGAGGCAGGTACTTGCTTTCAAGCAGAACAGGGGAAACAAACTTAGAGGAGTGTTTACGTGTTCGGCGTTATGACGTACAACGTCCTCCACAACTTCTGTAGTCCTATTCAGCCACTTGGTAACAACCATCGTTTTTCAGACACGTCAACTCTTCAAAAATCACCAGTGGGGTCACTGCTGATGTATTTTATGTCGTGGAACAAAACGTAATCTGTCTTTTCAATGTGTTTCAACCACAGACCTTATTTCCAGCTATCTTCCCAAATCCTATGGAGAAATCCCGTTGACTCTCAGATGATGGAACCGGAAGTGGTAAAATGCTAACTCACTTCCGGGTTTTAGGACTCGTCAATGCACCACTCTATATGCAGCTGTGGAGTGAGTGAATGTACAGCCAGTCTTCCTAACTGAACTCAGGCTTGAGCTTCATTCTGACGGACGAGAGTTCAGTGAAAAATATAGTCAGTATAAGATCATCATAAAAACAACATTTCAAGCTAGTGTCTGATGAAGAGGTGGAGCCTCTTAGTTTCTCACACACTCGTACATACACACATCGTTGGATGTTGCCCCCGACAGCACTGTTGCAGAATGAATGTCTTTGCTTGATATTGCTTTTTTACTGCTCTGTGTATTCTAAGTCAACCGGATGCACTGTGCATCATCACCATTTCCTGTAAAGATGAATAGAGGACTAAACTTCGACCATGCATGATCTCTCCCTCCCCCTGCTTATATCTTAGATTTTTTCAGTGTCTTTTTTCAGCATAGACAACTTGTTTTAAGAACCCCTTTCCGCCTGACAACCTGTGACCCGTATCTATATACATTAACTTTTCAAACTGTTAATAAACAATGAAGTTTCTCTCAAACTCTTAGTGTAAGTGCACTCTATAAGTCACTTTAGAAATATATATATATATATAGTATAACACCAGAATTTGCCTGTCAATCTTGTTTTTAAAGAGGTCCTCCTTTGCTTTTTTGTGTCTTCCCCTTCCTTCCTGTTGTGTTATGGGATACCATTGACTGAAGTTACATTTGTTAGCAAATGGTTATAAAGTTTAGATTATTTTGTCACTAGAGAGTTGACCTAAATACTGTGGACCCTAATAACTGAACTGTGAACAACATTTAATTTGATCCCAGCTGAAGAGCAGACTGGGCTCTGGTTTCAGACAGAGGGCGAAAAGACGTGCTGCAGCACAGGCAGTATGAGAAAAATAAAGAGCTTTTTGAACATTAAAGCATGGAGACATGTATAGACACTACATACTGATATAAACCTGGACATCAGCAGGAGAGGACTCTTTAAAGTAGAGACACTACATACTGATA
>NW_011361500.1:64315-68218 GCF_000735185.1 Notothenia coriiceps
CTCCCTAAAATCCTTAGCTGCAGGACCTTTAGAAACACCTATCAAAACTGTACATGAATTTGTGTTGAATAAAAAAAACATTAACCAAATGTACCTTTTCGTCTCGTTTTGTACCTCACTCACTCCCCTTCGCATTTAAAGTGATGCAGAACAACTCTGCTTTCAAACATAAAACATATCTCTCATGTTAATGTTACCCCATGGCTACATGAGGGCATGCTTAAACCAATTAAGAATTCAACAAAATCCCGACAGCGGCTTGTAATTGAAATGCAAATCTGCCAAGTTGTAACAATTGCATATCATTCTAAAGATACTGAATACTTGTTTTTTCCCCCGCTTGCTGACAGCTTTGAGGCAATGATCTAGCTAAACAGACAGAGTGTGGGGGACCCCGTTTATTTCTACTTTTCACGGTGAAAGGCGTAAAAAAAAAAATACAGCAGGCTTCTGAGTCCACACTGAGCCGATATCAACTGAACAGGCGGCACCAAAACTTCTATTGTCCTGGGTTAACCATCACCACACACGCGCTGGACACCACAAGGACACACGGCTTTATTGGTCCCGCTGAAAGACTTTAGTCACAGTGCACACACACACCACCACACCACACCACACACACACACACACACACACCACACACACCACACACACACCACACACACACACACACCACACACACACCACACACAAAAACACAAAACACCATCCCACACACACACCACAAACACCACACCACACACACACGCACACACACACAACCAACACAACACACACACACACACACAACACACACACACACAACACAGCCATCCTGAAAAGCCATTCTAGACAGTGACAAATCGGAAAACCCCTTTAGAGATGCTGAGATGAGATGTTGACGGAAGGCTATACATCAAACACAACTCACTGAAACTAGCACACCAAACGAACGCAACCCAAAATACCCCCGCCTTCCTGTCGTGTGTGCGTTCGCCCCGCAGCGTCCTGCACACGTGGGAGCGCCTGCTGCAGTGTTGTGCTGTATGAGTATCACGAGTGGGAGAGGAGAGCTCCTTACACACCCTCGGATCAAGCACAATAAGGACTACATCAAATCGTGTGTGTATTGTAACACACAACACACACAGTCCCATTGGGCTTCGCCCTCCATTTTCTTATTTTCTCGCTCTCTATAGCTGCGGACAGCATCGCGGATTGCAATTGCAGGGGAGCACACACACAAACACGCACACACACACACACACACACACACCCACAACCACACACACAACACACACACACACACACACACACACACCACCCACACAACACAACACACACACCACACACACACACACACACACACACACACACACACACACGGAGGAGTACTTAAAACTACTGAATTCAAAAGGATAAAGCGCTGTGATCTGGCTGATGTTTAATGATCGTACTGTGAGATGTTCCTCAAACATTCGAACAGAAATAAGTTCCAACACGCTTTACAGAATGAGAAAAACTGAGCAAAAAATATTTGGATGCTGAAAAATTCAAAAAGAAAAGTCATAATGCTGAAAGAAGTCAGAATAAAAATGTTTTTTTCAGTTTTCAATTTCAGAAACAAGCACTTGGAAAAATCAAAAAAATGTAACATGGGGCCCCAATCCCTTCAGTGCATTTTTAGTATAAAAATAGTAAAATACACTTTCACCTTCATGGACTTGGCCGGATTAAATGATATCTGAATCCAAAAACAGCAAACAATATAAACTGCAGTTAAGACGGGTGAAGAAAAACGGTGCTATTTTCAACTGGTGTATGTCGCTGCCATTAACTAGTATGTTGAGTTCTTGTGTATATGTAGTTCTGTATTTTTTTAAATGCTGTATTTTATCGTTTTTGTACCATGAATGTGCACTTACAATTTAAATAAAAGTGCTTTTATTTTGTCTGATCTATTCTGCCCCCTTTGCTGTAACACTGACATTTCCCCTCTGGGGCAATAAAGATCCTGATTCTGTGTCCAATCCCAAAATGGAGGGATAAGATGTACGACAAATAATGCCAAATGTAAGAAAATTCAGATTTAGAAAAAGTGGTCAAAGGCTACTGCAGTTTCCCTTCATCTAGGCAAAGCAAGGCAGGCAAGTTTATTTATATAGCACCTTTCAACACAAGGCAATTCAAAGTGCTTTACAAAAAATGAAAGACATTAAGAAAACGGCATTTAAAATCAGTCATTAAAAAGAAAAGCATAATAAACATTAAAATAATTATCAATCACAATGAACTTTTAATGTGGTGTACTGTACCTTGCAAGCTTAAAAAGTTATTATTATCATTCCTTTATACTGACTACATGCGTACTATCATGGCAAAATGTCTGAGAAAAGGCATGTCACACAGTTTTAAATCAAAGCTCTTGTTTGGGAGGTTGAAACAAGAAAATAATATAGTTTGGTCAACCCAGTGTGGAAAATACAAAGAGAGGCAGCAGCATGGACTCTGGCCATGCTACTGCCTCAGAAAGTCTGATTGTCTCAAGAATAAAAAATAATTGGTATGACATAAAAGTAGAGGCCGAAATGTGTGTGTTTGAGGAATGACACCTCAGGGAGAGCCACTAAAGAGAGGGGTCTCTCTCCCAGGCCGGACAGACGTACAATACATGCAGTGTACAAATAAATAACAGTGATTTTGACAGACATACAATGTTGCACCTGGAGTGGGACAGTTCCACTACTGAAAGATCTGGATGAGGGATCAGTGAAAGCTAGTTAACATGTCTTGCTTTAAGTCGACATTTACAGTTTATCCGTGTCTTAAAATATGGATATCCGTTAGCTTGCTAGCTTTTACTGCTACATATTAATTGGTGTAGCAAGGCTTAAGTTATTCCTACGCTGGCTGTTACCAAATAGCTTCAGGTGCATGTACCGTAGGCGTGACCTTAATTGGCAATGTAACCCTGGAAAACCAAGATGGATTATAATCAGATGTGTACTGTCTGGTCCTTGGAGAAGTACATGTGGCTAAGCAAGTGTTAATAAAAGTGTATTAACGTTGCATCTGGATCAACAAGACACTTCAAATAAAAAGTGTAAATGGTAACTTCCTCAAAACAGGTTGCATCATACAAATTATCTACAGCTGTATACCATGTGATTGACTATCATTATGATCTCCCCTTATTCAAACTGCTCTGCCATTTCATTGGTTGATAAGCAGAGTGTATACATCCTTATGAAGACACTGGGATTTTTGACCACTGTATGTTTGTTTCTCAGTCAATTTTTTCAGACCCTATAGGAGCCCCCTCCCCCCGATATTTCCATATTATATCCTAGTGCTTTTTATAATGAGATTGCTCAGGGCCAGCTGTCATTTGGAAAAAAGCCCAGCGGCCAGCTCTGATAAATGGATTACAGATGGCATCCATCCCAGGGCCAGACTGGGCCAGTAGATAACAGAATTAGAGATAGACTCCCAACCAGAATCACTAAAAAGTTGGGCTTTACGCAGAGAAAGAGAAAGTAAAAACGGAGGAAGAGAAAGATCCAGACAGGTGGGAGGGGTATCTGCACGGTACAAATAAATATGAATCATATATAAGCCTGTGTACCCTTTGTAGTCCCTTCTAAACTTTAGGAATAATAATTGTCTTTCTTTAGAGGACTAGTGTCAATGTGTGTTGTGACGTTACGTTCGCGAACGACCCGATTCTTATGAACGGCTCTTTAGTACGAACGAAGGGAACCGAGTCGTACTTGGTGAGAGACTTTTTTTTTATCGTTGGTTTACTGCCTGCCGTAAATCCACTCGCCTATACGGGAACTTGCTTTCCTGAATGCAAATGTGCCGTATAGATGATGGCATAACGCATGCTGCTTGACGAGTAGTTTGGCTGGCTGAGCGATG
>NW_011361500.1:68263-77675 GCF_000735185.1 Notothenia coriiceps
CACAAAATTCAGATCTAAAATAATCTCGACAGACATTTAAACTGAAATGTTAATATTTTCAATTAACGTAAAATACTCCATTATAATTGTTATTTAATAATAAATAATGGACCACCTGACATATGGCATTTATAATTATTTAATGATACATCAAGACATATAACATAGATCTCTCTGTATATGAACTGTGTTGTCTATTTATCAATACTTCGTCGTTCTCTAGTAGCTCCCCTCGACCTAAGAAGACAATCAGGTCTCTAGAAACCAACCTTCCTCCCTGCTTGAGCTGCAGCCCCACTTTCTGTCCCATGGTGGCACCTTGTTACTTGCTTCCAATTGGAGTAATCACATGGGAGACTGGTAAATTCACTGATTCTCGCCAGGGACTCGAGAGATGGACTGGAATCTTTTCCTCCGCGCGAAACCTCGCACTGTGCATATATACAACGAAGGGGAGATGAGAAGAAGTGAGACTAGGCCAGAGACTAAGTGTTGAGATTGACAAAGATTGTAGTTACCAACACAGTATTCATGCCAAAGAACTATCAAACCAACAACAAGCTGACCCAACCGGAGACTCCTGGGGCAGGCTGATAGCAGAGTCTCCGGATCAAGACAAAGTTTCGAAAAAACAAAAGAGAGCTGGTGTTGTGTGTGTGTGTGTGTGGGGGGGGAGTCAGGGTAACCACTGTCTTATGCAAATGTCAGGAAGACAGAAAATCTGGGGAAAAATGAAAAACCCAATTAGTTTGATAGAGAAAAAAGATTTGGGTCCTGAACGGGCGGGTTGCCCTTCGAAGCAATCGAGTCCATCTGAGGTTAAGTGTATTTAACCGTTGTAAGGACACAGACATGGGGCTATCTGCGCTCGCTGGAAACACACTGCTTCCATTATATGGTGTAGGGGGGGAGGAATACCACAAACTAACGAATACAAGTTTTAAGACAAGAGACGAAAGGAAAGACCCGTTCTCAAACACACATCCGGATGATTCTACATCAGAAACTTAGAATCGACGCATCCTCCATCACAGCAACTATTTTAGCCTTTTCTAGGGAGAAGGCAAACCATCGGGGAATTCTGGGGCCGATACCAAGGATTACATTTTTATTTTTTGGTATAAAAGTTGTGCGGGTCTGGTCCAAAAACCAAGCAATAACATGAGCCGCATTTGCTACACAACTTTTGGTTTCCGTTGGGTCTGAAATCAATGGTTCTTTACACGTGTTTCGGTTAGATGCCTGATATAAGTTCGGTGGTTAGCACAAACTGACCGAGATTTTCATCTTTACAACATCCCAAATATGTCAATTAATCCATCCCACTGGTAATTCTGAAGCACATCGTTTCATAAAAAACAGATTTGGTTGCTAACAGAGTGTTAGGCATGAGACCACAAGTCTGAACATTAGCCGCCTTGGAGCTTAGCGGTGTGGTGACGTGAGTTCATGTGACCGTTCTAATTTATTTGTTTTTTACTATCACATCCCGATAGAGTCTGGTGAATGGCCCAAATAGGTCCATGGGCTAGTAAAGTGTGTCGGGGTTGGGGGGGGGGTCTCTTTTTCTTCTTTGTTTTTAACACGACTGAACCTTGTAGGATTTAGTTAAATCTTTCTCTTCTGTTTTTATCCCTCTCAACACACTTCATTTATCTTTTTGTAGTTTCTGGTGTATGCTGTACTCTATTTGTACACTGTTGTTATTCTAGGCTGTCCTTCCTATGTGTCCTTCCACTAGGAGACATTAAAAGGTGGGGGTGTAGGTAATTCACTTCAGAACCACTTTGGGTATGTAGAATTCCATGGAATGCTCTGTAACCATCCGATAGCAAATGCAATATATGAACTACTTTGACATACAATTACATGACAGAAATAATTTCATCTTTGGAGCCGTTGAGCGCTGTTACACGCACGCGCCCCACATACTTATGCTGAGCCGCCCAGCGACTAAGGAGATAACTGAGATGGCCCACCTGTCTGTCAGGCCTTCCATCTGGCACAGACTTATCGCGTGCCCTCAGTTGAGTCATGTGCACGTTCGTGTGTGTTGGAGGAGGGGCTCTGTAAGGAAGTCTGAAGGAAGGGGCAGATTGTTTTCGGCTGCGTACTTTCAAATTCTAGCGAGATGGGTTCTCCATTCTTACCTACCCTACCTTTAAGGATAATACATTTTAAAGTATGTGCAAATTAACTGTACATGATAGATGAATGCTAATGAATGAGTATTAAGTTAAACGTTTTGACTTATTCACTATCGTATACCTTTGACTTTGTAACTCGTGAATCTTTTCCTTGCCTGTTCTTATATATTTCAATACATTAGCGATGTCGTATTTTTTTTTAAGTGACATCTTTCTCCGCAATCACATCAGCTTTTCTCCCCTTCATAACTCAGTCCTACTGTATGAAGGATTGCCAATATTGATCGCCTGAGGTCTTACTGTCTATCCAGCTTTATCAATTATGTGTTTGCTTCGCAGTTTAATTTACGGTCCAACTTACGGTGTTTAATACAACCAATATTCCCGTCCCTCTGCGGCTGTCAGAATCATGCTGTTAATGAAGCGGTGTGAAAAATAGCTCTGGATGTTCATTTCCTTAATGCAGAGACAGTGGGCGGCTTCCATCACACCATTTCTTCATAAAGAAGGAATTACTTTTATGAGTCAGAGCTATGTGACAGGATTAGATTTACACTTCTCCAAATGAAAAGCTTTACAACTTCAAGTGAGAGGGAAGAGATTATTATCTTCCACCATAGATACAAGTGAGGACGACAGGAGATACAGGACACTGACATCTTGCAGACTTCATTCATTTTCTAAATCTCACAGGTTGGAGTTGAAAGACTGATCATTTTCAATATATTTTAAAGCCGAGTCTATTACTGTATATCCACAATGCACTTAAAACACCCTTTAACTCAACGTCCAATGAAATACTGACACTAATTAGTCATTTTAAAGGTCCCATGTCATGCTTTTCTGGTTATTACCCGTCCCCTTGTGTGTTATGTAGCTTTTTCTGCATGTAAACGGTCTGCAGAGTCAAAACCCTCAAAGTACACCCTGTAGCGAGTAAAACTCTAACACAGAGAAGACCTGTCTATGCTGCCCCAGAACGCCTCGTTGGAGATTTCTCTTTTTCCATTGTTTACTTCTTGGGTATAGTGACGTATTTCGGGTATAATGACGTAACGTAACCGCTCCGCAGATCGGTCCATTCGGAGCCATTACGTTTGGACCAATCCGCGGACTTCCTCACACACACACACACACTCGGCGGGTCGTTGCGAGGCTCGCTGCTGCGAGGAGCGGGACACTGTGAGCTGGCTCACTGGTGTGGGGCTGGCGAGACAGAGAGACACCGCGGAACTCAGCCTGGGCACACACACAAACTCCCAGCCAGGCTGCGGGTGTGTGTGTTCGGGCTGGGTTTCACTGTGTCTCGCTGTCTCGTAGACGGCCATTGGGCTCACAGGGAGGGGGGGGGGCAGGTGCTCCAACAAGCCGTTTAGGACAGAGAGTGAATACACATACTATACAGAGATGCTGTATGAGAAACCAATGTGAGTTTGGAACATTAAACAATGTAAATCTATGCTAGNAGTACGAACGAAGGGAACCGAGTCGTACTTGGTGAGAGACTTTTTTTTTATCGTTGGTTTACTGCCTGCCGTAAATCCACTCGCCTATACGGGAACTTGCTTTCCTGAATGCAAATGTGCCGTATAGATGATGGCATAACGCATGCTGCTTGACGAGTAGTTTGGCTGGCTGAGCGATGTAGCAAGTTAAACATTTTTCTGTGAGTAAAAGTAGATTTCTGGCAATACAGTCAATTATTATCATGGTGATTATTTCGCAGATAAACCTATTAACCCCGCCCCCTTGGAAAAAACAGCTCTTTTGAATGGAGCCATAAGATCCGGCTCCCTTCAAAGAGCTGTAATTCCCATCACTACACTGTGTGTTGTGAATGTGTTGATGCACTGGTGCGTTCACTACCCAGTCAATACATAGAAATGGGACTGTTCCGCCACACCTTCTGTCGCCTGACTGGACGAGCCCTCTGCCTGTGGTTGCATTGGTGTTTGCCTCTGTTACTCAAAATGAATAAACCGAAAACTGCTTGACACCACTGAAGCTGTATTTAGACACAAAAAATGGCTAATATAATTTATAATAAAGTTTTAAAAGCAAACCTCATAACACCATTTAACCTAATATTTCGAAATCCAATGTTAAATTAATTAATATTTTGAAAGCTTTTGAAGTTCCTATGAGCTTATTGTGTCCTCTCTTCTTGAATTAAGGTTAAGGAAAATGATTGAACCTGAGAAAGTTGTGTTATTGTTATAATGGGTCATAAGACAATAATAACCCTTGCAAATTTGTTTTTTTTTTATGAGAAAGTCATAAAAATGACAAAACTTGAATTATGAAAGAAGCTGTTGTACTGTAATACAAATAATTAATTGCTGAAGCATGTGGTATATTTTCAAAAGGTTCAAACTGTAAGTGACCAAATATCCAAATGTACTGAAACTAAAATGACCAATAATTTGACTTCTTGCCCCGGTAAAGCAGCCTTAAAAAATCCCTTTGAAGAATTGCAGATGTTGTGAACTTCCCTAATTTGAGAGATGTGAGTCAGGTGGCATCACTTCCTGTCTCTGTACCTGTGGACAGACCGATTTATTTTTGAAGCCTATCGATCTGCTTTCTACACGAGCGGCCGATCCATTATAATGACATTCTATCTAAATCCTATTTGTTGGCCAACCTGCTGCTAAACATAACCCAATAAACTAAAGAAGGACGGACGAGCTAGCCCCAGCTCGGCTAAATCTTCATAAAAACCACAGACAGATTGGGATAAAAGGGCTTTCTGGCTGAAATGACATTATCCATAAAGCATGGAATCTATTAAAAAAGGGCAGGAGGATGGTGTAATGCAACAACCTGTGGACTCATGCAATTACACTTAAAATATGGAGGACAGAAATGTCAGAAAACGAAATACTACCGAGCAGAACAAGAACCATTTAAACTCTTTCACCTTTAAGAAAAAGTTCAATTAAATTATCAAATGTATTATCCATGTCCTCATATTTTGATGTTGACTTTTCATGACTGTCCTCAATTTAAAAATACTGTTTTGCTTGAATGACCAAAAAGCAAAAAGTGGGGAGGAGAGAAACACACACACACACACACACACACACACACACACACACACACACACACAAATTTTTGTGTGTGTGTGTGTGTGTGTGTGTGTGTGTGTGTGTGTGTGTGTGTGTGTTTCTCTCCTCCCCACTTTTTGCTTTTTGGTCATTCAAGCAAAACAGTATTTNCGGTGACACAGTTCACAGGGAAGACCCTTTTACGGCAGGCCTCAAGAGTTATACCGCCTGGTAGAGCGTGTACGGCGTGACGTCTAGCCCGTTCGACCGTCTAGCCCATCTACTGTGCTCCTCGCTATTAGCTCCCTTGGTGGGTCTGGTAGGAGGCACCTTGAGGAGTCTGTGAGCGGGCGGGGGAATGACACATGGGCGAGTGACTAACCTGCTACGTGCGCATACGTGACTAGACCGACGAACAGTCTGCTAGTCGACACGCCGCGTAGGTGTTTGCCTGCAGCGAAGTGCACTGCTAGGCCTCCTTTGCTGCAGGTATCGAAGATTTTGAGTAAAGGGACGAAAGAGCACCAAAGGAACGCAGGGAGGCACGAAGGACCACCCTCCCTTATCAGCGTCCCTTTGGCTGCGTTCACTCCCTGCGTTCCTTAGGTAAGAATTGGCTTCACTCCTACGTCGATGTCAGAAGTGGAGGTGCCAGTTACGAACAGGAGTTCGACGATTACTGTGGCCCCTGGAACTCTCTTTGAAACGTTTTATAGTCGACAATTCAAACCACAAGAGAGTGTCTCCAAAATCGAATTTCACCTTGATAGCACGATATAAACTTATTATATCACACATCCTGGATTAATCGGATATATTAACAGTCACCGTATAACATATGACGAAAATAATAAGTTTTATTGTTTTCTAGTTACGTAAAATCGGTAAGGAGTAACAGCGTGATAAAACTTGTGAACAGAAAACGTACCCACTAAGACACCTCTATGTCGATGGTCAGGATGTCCAGAGACACGTCACTCATGATGTCCCAAGGTCGGCGAAGATTGCCGTTACAGGACAACACAGACAGGAGGAGAGACTACCACCTCAACGGAGGGTTCATACCGGCATCGTGACACTCGCGCTTAATCGTTACACCAAGGTTATACGACCTAACAGCTCAAAAGAGACCATAAGTCTCAGGCAACGTCAGGGAAAGAAATATCTACTAAACCCCATAGCTCCTTTATATCTCTACCCCACACAAAAGACTTGAACCACTCAAGGGGACCTTGTGGACACCCTAGTAGTAATAACAGATCACATCTTTTCCTGTATGTTTTACACGTAAAAAGTACTTATACAAAGGGACATTATCACTGTAAGACGATTAAAGGTCCAAGTATAACTCGTTAAATCACAGAGATTGACACTGTACAGAGACGTCACAGAAAATTATAGAAAAGAACTAACAAAAGCGTCAAAATATTACACTGTGGCAACTCCTATTTTTACAAGGAACCGTCACACCTCAATGGATCCTCGAATAGATTATTGTATATAAATGTGCGTTATGATAGTAATATAATAATTTACACTTTCGTAGGATATCACCACCACGCATACAGTCCGTATTACACTAGTGTCACGAAATATGTAATTTATAGGAGATTTGTAATGTGACAGGGTATGACTTTGTCTGCCGATAGACATGTCTTATGTAAGGACGATTGAAATAAATGAAAACTCGCGATTGAAGTTACGAAAGACAGGTACTATCTTAATATAGGCTACAAGTATGCGGTGGAACCCGAGTCGCACCATTCTCGCTTATTCTCACTTAAGATATAGTCTCGCAAACCTCAACGGCGCGACGCTGGTACAGACAATAAAAAGATATTAAGTTTAGACCAAGACTCCTCTTTACCCTAGCGGTTTCAGCTGCGGGTCCGCAGTGCTCAATTCTAATCGTCCCTCCAGCATCCAAAGTCGATCTGGTTTAGTGGTCCGCTTGATTTTACTAGTCGAGCCCATCACACTCCCAGCGGACACTGGCAAACTAGGAGGTTGGAGATCAGGCAACCCCACAGACCAGCACGGACACCTGGCCCTTTGTGCGTCTACCCATGCTGAGAAAGATCGGAAGGGACGTACATTGTTTGTTTCTCCTTTAACCTTACATAATAAACGCTCCACACATAAGTATAACAATACATAGTACAACACACAACGCATCCTCCCGAGCTCTAGCCGACTTCACTCTGTTGTTACAGAGACGGTCGATGTACCTACTTACCACCACACACACACACACACACCACACACACACACACACCACAGCTCAAACCCGACCACCACGGTCATCACCTGGACAAACTGGAGAGGACTCCTACACTCGGGGGAGCAGTAGTCTCCGGTCTCCTACCTCACTGAGAGACATCTCCTGGTGTAAAGCTAGGAGTTCGTACCTTACACTCACGCACACAACAATATACAGATATGGCTGATGTGGTCCCTGGTTAACAATAATAAGCGATTCCCTCACCGTTAGTACTGTATATTCCTTT
This sequence comes from Notothenia coriiceps, assembly GCF_000735185.1. Taxonomy (NCBI): domain Eukaryota; kingdom Metazoa; phylum Chordata; class Actinopteri; order Perciformes; family Nototheniidae; genus Notothenia; species Notothenia coriiceps. The sequence continues at coordinate 75,965 of NW_011361500.1, forward strand.
TACGTCTGTTATTTACTAATAATAGGACTTTTTATATCAAGATTCACCCACCACACACACAGACAACCAACCACCAAACAGCTGAAAAATAAAACGAGAGAGCGATTGTTATTACAACGTGACTTTACTATTATTTAACAACTCTTTTTATTGGGTTCTTTTATTTGGGGTTAAGTACATTGTCATACATTTTTGCATACATTCATAGTAAATATTTATTCAGTATGATAGCTTCTCACTTATTCTGACAATGTACTTAACCCCAAATAAAAGAACCCAATAAAAAGAGTTGTTAAATAATAGTGAAGTCACGTTGTAATAACAATAACTCATCCCTCTCTCGAGTTTTATTTTTGAGCTTTGCTAAAAGCCACTGTGCTCAACTGTCCTACTTGGGTACTTGGGTTGCCGTCCGGAGTTGTCCAATATGGCGGACCATCTCGCACATGCGCAGTACAGATCGGGCAGAGCTGCAGATCGGGTAGTGACACTCCGTTATCACTCCTCGGTCCTCCGGCAAAAATAAGGCCACTGGGACGCTACTCAAGATGGCGCAGACAAATCAACTTCCGGTGATACCGAGGAGCGAGGAAATGAAAAATAACCGAAGTGAGACGCACCCTGTGTCTACGACCAAATTGTTTCCCAACTAGCCTTTTCACAAGCTAACTTAAAGCTAATAAAATCGAAATCACACGTCAGGAATGCTATATTGGCCAATGAAATCCAACTGTTTTGCTCTGCGTTGAAATCGACACTTTCCTGCATACATTGGCAGAATGCTAAGTCAAACCTGAAGCGTCTGATGGGTCGTTTTCTCTTCAGACGACGGCAGGGTCCAACCTGCATCCATATTTCTGTCTCGTCTTTTTTGTTGACTCTACTTCCCATTACTCACAGATCCTCTCTCTCTGTCCCACTCCTCTGCTCTCTTGTCAGCAGTGAATCAAATGAGGAAAATGTTGAGTTCAGATGTTCTCAGATAATTTGCTTTTCACCGCAGAGATCTCCTTGTTTGTCTAATCAGGTCGGATTACCTCTTGAATTGATCCAGCGCTTCAGACTCAAACAGAACAGACTGTGAATCTGTCATCACACGTTTTCTTATTTCTCCTCCATTTCTCAGCAAGCCAACCGAGCAACAACGATATAAACACTAGTTCATGGCTTTTCTATAGTGAAAACGTTGCCTCCTATTTGTTTAGTTATTCTAATACAAAGGCTTCAACCCTTCAATTATGAAGAGATAGTAATAACGGCAGGCTTTGTATACAAAACCATTTAAATCAAATTGATAAAGGAGGTTAAAAGCATTTAGCAAAACATGAAACCATGATATGAACCGTGAATGAACACACAATAGAATTGCATAGAATATTATGTTTCCCTTCAATAGTGTTTTATTGTCAGTTTGTTTATATTCACAGTCTACTGTATATTTTCTACTTTTTAATGCTGATTTAATTCTATTTTGAGATGTTTAAATTCAAGTATTGTTAATTTCTACTCTTTAATTTCTACTTGTGTGCAACGTTTTGTTGTGTCTTATGCTGCTTATTATCAATCAATCAATCAATCAATCAATGTTTATTTATACAGCCCAATATCACAAATGTTACATTTGTCTCAGTGGACTTCACAGTTTGTACAGAATATCAGTATGACAATACGACACCCTCTGTCCTTAGACCCTCACATCGTATTTTTTTTA